>NW_003314263.1:753671-898376 GCF_000143415.4 Selaginella moellendorffii
AGGGCTCATTTGTATGATGAGAAAGTGGACAAATTGAGCCAAAGAGAACAGATCCCTCTCACCATAAGTGACATTGACTTGCATTCTTATTCCATTTTGAAATAGACATGATGCTACCAAGAAGCTCTAGAGGTTTTCTAGACGATGCCATCGATCATTTACTCGGCTTTAGCGCAAGCACTTTGTTTAAAATAACAAAACCCAGGCTGACAAATCAAATAAAAAGTGATACGCATATCGATTTTCATGGGTGCCAGATACTTGAGACCAACCATGTATATTTCAGCTGATGTCAAACGACTTGCTATGGGTTTTGTGACTTCCACCTTGGCAAACAGATGGCAATGAGTTATCACTCAAAAAACCATGACAAATACTTTAACACGTTATAATCTTGGGATCGAAGAAAAACCAATTTTGGGAATCAGAGGAGGAAACATTAGAAGATATTTTTCAGGCGTTCCCCCTTTATAAATAGATGCAAAACTTTATATTTTCATTTCTGGGTTCAGTTCAAGGAGAATGGCCAAAGTGTTTCTTCTTTCCGCCCTCCTCGTTGGCCTGCTGCTCTTCGTAGCCAATGCATCTCGCAACACTCAGCATACGTGTCCGCATTCTTGCAAATCGTTTGTCTAACTTGCAGATATCGTTCTAGTGACTGACAAGGAGAGCGATGTGACTTACATCGTTGAGGGGTCTCGTGAAGGTAGTAACGAGGCTGCTGGTCTCAATGTTGTCATCCCCTCCAAACACGGTAACATAGATCACGTTATGATCCCTCTTGTTGTGATCATGAGCTGTTCTTGTGATATTTATTATGCGCCACTGCTTCTCCGTTTGTTAATAATGCAAGCCTCCAAGATACGTACTGCTGCCTGAGGAACGCCTTTGGATGTCTTCAGAAGTGCGACTCCAACATCAATTACTTCTGCTGCCTCAAGAATGCAATAGGTGGCTGCTTACAGATGTGCGACTCATCCAAGAAACACTACTGCTGCAAGAAGAACCTTTTTGGCACCTGCGTTGAAATGTGCCCCAAAACGGTGAACCTGATGAAGTGATCTGCGTTTGATGGCAAGTGTAAGCAACATCTGGGATCAAAAGCTTATAATTGCTGATACTCTCTACAAATTTTATATTTTTACAAGATTTTCGCTATACTTTTACTTTTTTCAACTGAGTTTGTAAGGTAGCTTGCCATGCCACTGCTGCTGGATCGTCCAATTATAGTTCGTTCTAAGGTTCTAAGAATATATAAACTTGAATTTTAGCTCGATTCATAAGATCGTCCGCTGGTTCTCCTTGGACAACGCCAACAGGAATCCACAAAGGGATGTCCGCTTGTTGTGGCAAAGAGTCAAGGGTGGCAAAGGGAAGCTTGTGGTGGATCAGATTCAAAGGTTGCAAGCCTGTGAACACAGGCAAAGGTGGCAAGCCTACAAGCAAAAGGCAAAGGTGCTGCCAAGAGTAGAGAACTGCTGTTTGCATGAACCTACGCACCCGAAATACTACTCGATAGCCCTGCTCATGATCCACTAGAGTTGCAAGCTCATGATCAAATGGCAGTTCTAAGCAATACCATTTCCACTTGTTGAAGAATGGGTTTCCCCAACCCAAAAACTCTGCCTTCCTGGACCAGCACCATTGAGAGACCAACTCGATAACGATGGCAGTAACGATGTCCCTATGGTGGATTTGTATGGCAAGTGTGGAAGCACGATTAATTCTCGGCTGGTTCTACGTCCGGAGAAGACATGGTAAAGCTGGAACATAGCGTTTTGAAAACCATGGAGAATCAAGCTTCTTTCCAAACCTTGCGAACAGAGCTGAAGCAGGTTTGCTCTATCGAAGAATAGTTAAGCATGGCCTTGCATCTGCCGCAAACGTCGTGAGCTTGTTACTTCCATTGAATCAAAGAGGTCCATGAAGCTGGACAAGTACTGTGACCATCGCGTTCCAAAGGGTGACGTTCTTGTAACTTGTTTGATAAAAGATCTCAAGTAGCGGATCCATGTATAAGCCATGGGTAGGAGCGAAGATCGGAAGTCATTCGAACAGATCCCCCTTTTGGGCATTAAGATAAGCGCATTCCAGACCGCTAAATCTCTTTGTTTCATGCAATCAAAGAGATCCTTTGCCTCCTGGAGCTCTTCTTGGCGAGGTGTGGCATCTATGATCGTCGTCCATGAGATCACATCCAAGCAAGGGATTCGAACGAAGAGCTTTCGCGCTTTGCACAGCATCGCGTTCCAGCAGATCGCATTCCTGCCAATGATCCGATCAAAGCACTGCTCCGCGCTCTCGGCCTCGCCAGTCCTTCCATAAACCACAACGATCGCTGTCCCCACAGCGATCTGGGTGTAAATTCCCAGCCAGATCGCTTCCATGGCGATCGCCTTTCCCAGATCTCATCCCGGCAATGGCATCGAGAACGGTCACGAAGCTGATGGAATCCGGCGCCATCCAAGCCCCGGTAGAATCGCAGCGCCTCTCTGCAATGCCCGTTCTGGGCATACGCCGAGATGATTGTTCCAGGACACAAGATCTCTCTCCGGCATGGAATCGAAGAGCTCCTGCGACCGCGGGAGGTCCCAGCGCCCGCGTACCCGGCGATCAGCGCATTCCAGGAGACCACATCGCGCAGAGCCATTCGCGTGAAAACTTCCCTGACTCTGACAAGATCCCCTGTCTGGGCAAATGCTCGAAGCAAGATCGTCCACGAGTAGACGTTGTGGCGGGCGGTGCCGCTGTGGAAGACGATCTCTGCATCGGGCAGGCTGCCGCAGACGCTGTACATGCGAATGACGAGATTCGCGATGCGATCCAGGCCTGCCCTGGCGATCTGCGAGTGAAGAATGCGCCTCCGTGGGAAAGAAAGAACCATGATGCTTTTTAGGGTTTTAGAATATTTTCTTGGCGCCAAGAAGCTATGGCGATGGCGATCAGAGGTAGCTCTCGACCTAATCGATCGATGCATCGATCCAGATGGGGCTCGAATCTTGCTCGTATTTCCTAGTCTCGAATCTTTCGATGCTATACGCGATTGCTTACGCTGAGAAATCTGGGATGACGCGAATGCTTCCAAATCATTCCTTCGTCAGCAGGGATCTGTGAATCTCTCTAACGCATTCCATCACTTTTCTTATAATATTTTCTATGCGTTGTATCAGAGAGGCCTGGCGATCGAGAGGAATAGCTCCATCAAATTAGACAAAGCTGGGATTGCTTTCTACGACCTATGGCGATCATACAGGTTCTACTTTTCCCTCTCAGCTTTTTTTTTTGGTTCTTTCCTTCTTGCTTTTGTCCTCTCGTTTTACGTATCCTTTTCTTTTTTTCTCCTTGTGTTCCTTCTAGAGCTCTGATTCATGCTACATTGCAAGTTTTCTAGCTAGCCTTTAAGCTTTGTTTCTTTCTTTCGCAAACATACCACGGTCTTTGGATCCTTTCCTTTTGCCTGTGTTGTTTTGCTCTCTCTTTTTTTTTTTCTATACTATCACATTGTCCTGCGTTTGTGTGCCAGGAACGATTTCGCTTTTCCACGTTCTATTTATTATTACTTTCACATCAGTTCACGTGTGGCGCTGCAGCAACAGGCGTTCTCGTCCAGCCTTTGCAGTGGTCAAGTAGTATAATTCTTACCATCTCTTGTTTCTCTTTTAGTTGATCGCTAAAGTCGGTGCTTTGTCATACAGCGGATCATTGTCAGGCTCGTCGCAACCGAGTCAAGAGGAATCCAGGCGATTTTCATCTGTCAGTGAGGACCAAGACCGCGGTAAGCTCCTCTGATTGAGTGAGAGTCCTGTAACTTCGCTTCTGTTACAGCGACAGAGAGTCCGACTCCAAGTTTCCAAGTTTCCAAGTTTTCTTTTCGCTCCACGCGGTGACAGGTTCTTTTTTCTATGCTGATGGTTTTTATAAGATTATGTAAAACTGGTCTTGCAGGGTGGCGAGAGATATTTCATTGAAAATGCGAGGCACATTGGACAGTCAGTGTCGCTTTGTCACAGGAATAGAGCAGAGGTGGCCTGGGGACGTGGGATTCTTGAGCCATGCAGAGGACGCAACTCCGGGCTGGCACTGAGGAGAAAGTCTGGACGATTCAATTTTCCAGGGAGGAGGAAGGAAAAGAAAAGAGGAGGAGACGCAAGGCATCGGGTCCACTCTTGGTCGTAAAAGGAAGGACGAGACAGCCCATATGAGCGCACCATTAATGCAGCTGCCACAGATTTCTCTGCGGCTTGCGGTACTCTTGTAGTTCCAACTGCAAGCACTGGATGGGAAAACAAAAAAAAACAGAGGAGAAAAGCAGGAGGACGACGAGACGAGCTTCACCGTCGTCTTTGATTTCGGTGAACAACGCAATGGAACAGGAGGAACAACATGGTGGTGTAAGAGGCCAAGTGATAGACATTGAGGAGTTCCCTCCCGGGACGAGGTGAAAGTATTTTAGTATACATCACTGGGCCTTTATTCTATCTCTGAGGAAGCAGGAACTTCGGGTTGAATAGTAGCGGTAGTAGTCAGTCAACAGGGAATGCTCGAGATCAATTGAGTCGACGACGGCAGTATAAAAGAGAAATCTCTGAAACAGCAAACGAGGACGCTCTCCGCCATCTTCCTCCGAGCTCCTCCAGCTGAAACCTCTCCTGCGATGGCGAAATTCGCATCGCTTCTACAGGTCATTGCTCTTCTTCTTCAGCTGGCCGACTGTAGGAAGCTCAAACAGCAGCAGCAGCACGGTAAGTTTTTTTCAAGCAAGAACTTCCTCCAAAGTCTCACAAACAGCGGTTTTTTCTTCTTGCAGGAGACTCTTCGACAGCTTCACTCCCGACGGTAAGCCACGGCTGGTTTCGTTTTTCTAGCCCTCATTTCGGATAGTCTTTGCTGCAGACTAGTAGCAACTGTCTTAAATTCGATTCCACCGGTCTCAAATGCGACCAGACTTTTCCAGGTTCGTAAATACATGCTGTGAAGAGCACGGCGTTTTTAATCCCAGCTTTGTCAATTCAACAGAGTCAATCGAGAAATCCCGGCTGCTGCTCGCGACTAAACCAGTTAAGCCCCCCACAAAGTTCTCTTTTTCCAAGTCTCTCACACCGCTTTCGCCTTTCCAGGAAGAGCTAGTGACCGATCGAGCGTATGAATCCAGTCCCCCAAAGCGAACAAATCTCAGTGACGCTTCTTCCGCCACCGCTGCGACTTTGGACGACGAATTCACCGCTCCATCGACGAGAAAGGAGCTGAGCGAGGACGATTTCGAGGAGACAATGAGGACAGACTACGCTCCAGTTCGTCGCAAGCCTCCCATAAACAACGAAGTTCCATTCTTCGCCAGTGACGCGACGCGAAGAACTTCTCCTTGATCAATGCTTTTTACCCCTGTACATAATCTATCATCGGTGACTCTTGGGATTCGAACCTGACACCTAATTAGATTCTTTTTTGTACCTTTCTATTTGTCACGTGGCCACATCCTGGCCGTCGTAGAGTAGCGAAAATCGACGGCCAGGGATGGATCCCAAGAATATCCGGGCTTTTGAAGCCAAAGGAAGCTAGGCTAGGCTAGACGTCTTCTATGATTGATAATCAGGGTTTGGAGGAGGGGAGCGCATGATCGTGTTCGCTGCCGCTGCCCTCGCGCTAGGTAGGATTCTGGCCTCTCTCGATCTTTCCAGGCTTCTGGTGCTAGAAATTTGTCCATCGCGGAGTGTGTGAGGATCACGGAATGCGCGTGATTGCGCCGCATTGTGGCCCCGGCGACGCTGTTGGTGTGGAGATTTATAGCGGAGGGGAGCTCGCGGCGGTGGATTTCTAGCGGATAAGCGGCGCCATGAAGGGTTTCTTCAAGCACAAATCCAAGTCGCCGGCGGATCTAGTGCGGTCGGCGAGGGAGCTGCTCCAGGCGCTCGATCATGTCAACTCCCTCAAGGATTCCAAGAGAGAGGAAAAGGTATTTTATTTTTTCAAAGTTCTTGCTATACACATGTGAATGGTTGTGTGCTTGTGTAGATCGCGGAGCTGTGCAAAAACATTCGAGACATCAAAATCTCGCTATATGGGAACAATGAATTTGATCCTGCGCCGGACTCGTGCGCGCAAATCACACAGGAGATTTTCCAGCACGACACGTTTCGATTGATGATAGTTTGTCTACCGAAGCTGGAGCTCGAGGTAAATCTTTAGACTGTATGGAGGCTTTCTTCTTGACTTAAGGGAGTGTAACAGGCTCGAAAGGATGTGACCCAGATTGTTGCGAACTTACAGAGGCAGCAAGTCCAGTCGAAAGTCTTGGCTTGCGAATACCTGGAAAGGAACAAGGATTTGCTGGACATGCTCATCCTTGGGTATGTTAATTTCTAAAATTCCTTTGTGTTTATTGTCTGCTCTTTCATACTGCAGATATGAGAATGCGGATCTTGCATTGCACTACGGGACGATGTTTCGGGAATGCATCCGGCATCAAAGCATGGCGCGGTAAGTCTTAGTTTTTAGTTTTCCTTTTTCTATCTCGTAACTGTTGGCTTCACAGGTACGTCCTGGAATCCACTCACTTCAAGAAGTTTTTCGAGTACATCGAGCTGGCAAACTTTGCTGTCGCTTCGGATGCCGCTGCGAGTTTCAAGGTCTTGTTAGACTGATCCTGCTGCATGGATGATTCCAAATGTTGCTTGCTGCCCTCCAGTATGTGTTTACATGATTGACTTGCAGGCTCTTTTGCACTGGTTTCTGACGATGAGCTATCCTTGATCCTTAGGAGCTTCTTACGAGACATAAATCTACTGTGGCTGAGTACCTGGCAAGAAACTACGACTGGGTATCTTTCTTCTCCAATATTTTTTTTTTCCGAAGTCTTCCTGACGTGTTTCTTTCTTTTTCTAGTTTTTTCAAGAGTACAACACGAGGCTTTTAGAATCTCCAAACTACATCACAAGGAGACAAGCTGTCAAGGTATCAATCACTTTGAGACGCTTCTTTTTGTTCACTCCACCAAAATCTTTGTTTGCTAGCTTCTCGGGGATATGCTCCTGGATAAATCAAACACTGCAGTGATGATGCGCTATGTCGTGTCAAAAGAGAACCTTCGAATCATGATGAATCTTCTCCGGGTAAGATTTCATGGCAACATTCTTCACGTTTTTTTTATTGTTCTGGCCTTCACAGGAACCGAGCAAAAACATCCAGATCGAAGCCTTCCACGTTTTCAAAGTGAGCAAAAATGGCGCTGCTATGATCGATTAAATCACTCGCTGCGATTGTCTCAGGTGTTCGTAGCCAATACCAACAAGCCACCGGAGATCGTGAGCATCCTGGTAGCAAATCGGAGCAAACTACTTCGATTCTTCAGCGATTTCAAGACAGAGCAAGGTATGTTTTCTATGATTCTTGGGTGTGATCAAACAATGATGATTTGGCTCTGTAGAAGACAAGCATTTCGACCAGGACAAAGCGCAAGTCGTCAAGGAGATTGTAAATTTGGAGCCGAGAGATATGATATAAGAAGTCGTGGAGAGAGAATAAAAGGAAAAAATCTCGTATTTGCCATTTGTCGGCGCCGCTAGGTTTGGGAAACCATTTGCTTGTATTTGGAGGCGCCGCTAGGTTTGGGAAACCATTTGCTTGTATTTGGCGGCGCCGCTAGGTTTGCCGCCATATCTAGCGCCTCTCTTCTTTCTCTTTGTTAACACAAAGAAAAGCTCTCGTGAGGGTTTTTCAATTTTTCCCCATCTATGACAAGGTCCCGCTGCGAGCCCTGCGGATTGGAGGCGACAATTTTGCTCCCCCGGCCGCGATTCTCCATCCAGAGGTGAGATTCTTGCGAGAAATGCCCGGCGCTGCAAGGCAGGAGCGGTATTTCGATCCCAGGGCTTAGAACAGAAAGAAGAGGGCAATGGAAGGGAAAGTATCGCAGGATGAGAGCCGGCGAATGGTATCCGAATTCTTCGTCAAGAGCTTGAATGTGATCCTCGGCGCGAGGATCCCATCCAAGTATTTGCAGCCAGCGACGAGCTCTTCCTCCGCTAGCGCTAGCACCAACAAGAGCTTCAATCTCGTGCTGGTGAATTCTCCCATGAGGAACAAATGCCACTTGAGCGTGGTGGAGCCGATCGTGGTGGACGTGCTGCTGCTCCATCACGGCTCCAGTGCTTGCGCTGCGATCGAGGACCATGTTTTCCGGTGGAGTCCAAGCCAGCAGACCCAGCAAAGCCAGTCATTGCTCGAGCGCTGGGTGGTACACTGCGTTCCCTGGGCGTGTCTCAAGAGCAGCGAGAAGACCACCCAAAGCCCAGATCATGTCACGAAGAACAAGACCGCCACCGCCAAGAAGCCGCCGCTCTCACGGCGATCGGTGGCGGCGCCGCCACCCTCGGCCGAGGAGAAGAAAAATCCGTGGAAGAAGGCGATGAAAATGCTCAGCATCATGCTGCGGTCGCTCTACAATCTCACGCGGCTCCTCCCGGCTTACAGGATCTTCCAGCAGCTCAACTCGTCCAGCTCGCGAGGATCTCCCGGCTGCTGCCACTTTGATCTCTCATACAAAGTGAGGAGCACTCTCAGCGTGACGGGGCATGGAAGCTCCGACAAGAGCCTTTGCAAGTTTAACCTCACGCCGGTGGAGACGGAGCTGGGACGGATGTGCATCTCGGTCAAGTACTCGGATGCTGCCAGCGTCGAGAGAGCCATTCAGCGAACCAACTCCATCTTCTCGGAGATCATCCAGGACTACGTTGGTGGTGGTGGTGGCGATGGTGGCGGCGGTTCTAGTGGTTCTTCCCAGAATCCACACTTTGCTGTGAAGGATAGGAGGATCTGTGCTGCTACTCGGACGATGTCGAGCAACATACCAGCGGTAAGTCTTTCTGTTTTTCGGTTTTTCTCTGCTTTCGTTGGATAGTTTGCTTGCTTTGCTCTCGAGTTTTTGGTTTCTTCGAGCGTTTGGTTTCTTTGTTTTCGTTGGATTGTTCTTTGCTATCGAGCTTCTGGTTTCTTCCAGCGTTTGGTTCTTTGTTTTCGCTGGCTACTTTGCTTGCTTTGCTCTCGAGTTTTTGGTTTCTTCCAGCGGTTTCTTTCCTTTCGTTGGATAGTTTTCTTGCTTTGCTCCAGCGTTTGGTTTCTCTCGTGTTCTTCCTGATTTCTTTGAAAGTGTATGATTGATTGCTTGCAGTATTTGTAAGAGTGAGTGTTAAGATCTTTTGCTTGTTTGTATCAAGAGCTGTTCATCGAGTTCCTACGTTTGAATTGCCTTCTTTTCTGCTGGATGTCTTAAGAAGTTTTCGATTTGGATGTCAAGCAGGCTGAAGTAGCAGCAGTAGCAGCTGTGAAGCGATCTTACAGCAGCCCTTTGAATCCAATCGAGCTCGATCAACAGCAGGAACTCGTCTGTCCATTTGCCTGCGACGACGAGCGAAAAGTCTCGAGAGACGCCGCCGCGGGTGCTCTCATCACAGCTCTCGTCTCCGCGGTTCCAATCGAGAAATCTCCTCCTCGTGACAAATGCTCACGAGCCACAGGCACTCTTCGCGAAGCTCTTCGCGAGCTCAGGAGCTATACAGACATAGCTAGAAAGAAAGCTGTGAATATTTAAAATGTACATATCAACGGCCACGATTCAAGCTCTAAGGCAAGGGTTTGAATCGATGGCCAGGATTTCTAGTTCATATTACCGTTGAGGGGGATTTTGATCGCTCTAGGGCTTTTCAGTCGAAGCATCGGGCCGGGCGCGCGATCCGGAGGCTCCTCCCAGAGATTTCTACGCGATTTCTAGCGATGGAGTGGGAGCTGAGCAAGGAGAATGTGCAGCCGCTCCGCAAGGGCCGGAAAAATGTCGATCTGCTCAACCAGGGGCTCAAGGCGAAGCATAAATCTCCTGCACGCTCCGTGCTGATCGAACAGAGAAGGTGAGTTCTTTGCCGCCCGCGCGCTTCCTGGTTTTGATTTGCTTTCTCGGTCAGGATTTTGCTCGAGAAGATTGATGACTACGTCGGCGATGATCCCTTGGAGCCCTGGATAAGGTAATGCGCTATAGATTCGTGCCCGTTACGAATCTATTTCTTTCCAGATGCATCGAGTGGACGAAGGAAGCTTTCCCTTCCGGCGGTAGTCAGTCTGGGATTCTTCCAATGCTGGAGCTTTGCCTGCGAACGTTCTGCGACGATTCAAAGTATAAGTCGGATTTGCGGTACCTCAAGCTATGGCTGGACTATGTAAGCTCTTGTTTTTTTTTTCTTCCTTTCCTGTTTATCTAGCTCTAGCTTCTCGGCTCTTCTTTTTTATTTTCTTCCTTTTCCTGTTTATCTTGCTCTAGCTTCTAGAAAACTAACTTGCGATGTTCCAGGCGGACAGATGCACTCATCCGCGGGACATTTATGTCTTTCTGGAGGTGAACGACATTGGACAGACTTACGCACAGTTTTACGAAGCGTATGCATCGTACCTGGAAAGGTGCAAAAATCTATCCAAGGCTAACGAAGTTTTTCAGATCGGTATTGCCAGGTTCGTATGATTTCTCGACTTTGCAGGCTTTGGTTAATCCTGGACGACTTTCTGTGAGGCAGGGCAGCGGAGCCAGTTGAGGAGCTGAAAATCAAATACAAGAGCTTTCTTGAGCGAACTCTTAGAAAACCAAAACCAGATGCTGTAAGTTTCAGAACGTTTATGCGGTGTATGCGGCTTATACTGTTGGTACTGTAGGAGGAAGACACTGTGGACGAAGGGCTTGCCAGATCATTTGGATCCCTCGTCCTTCCACAATCTGGACAAAGAACAGGTAGGCTGTTTTGTTTTGTGGCTTGAGTTTTCACTTAACATGTTCTACTGCTCAGGAAGCATGCCGAGCAGGCCTCCACAAAAGCCTTCGAAGGGCAATGCGCCACCGCTGTCTAAGCAGACGTAAAATGTGACTGTTCTATGTGTGCTGTTCTAAGGTTCGACCCATGCAGGTTCTCTGTGTTTGTCGATTCGGAGCTTAATCCAGCATCGAAAGTACCTGGACTGCATGAGAACGGTGCTCAAGGCCACGCCTTACCTGTTTGGACCAATTTAGGATCTCAAGCCGAGAGGACGAAGGAGAACGTTCAACAGCCGACTAGATGGAATGAAGCAAAGGTTAGTGATGATGATCATGCACTTGCTCTGAGAACGTTTTGTTCAGATTCCTCAAAGGCCCTCCAGGCCCGTTTCTGTGTCGACTGAAGCACTGGATGTCTACGTTGACGAAGAATTCACCAGGTACAGTAATATTCAGAAATTTTCATCTCGCGCTGCTTCATGAAGTTACTGCAGTGTGGCATCTCGAAGCTGGAATCGCAGAATATCTACTGCAGCTCTGAAAGTTCGGCTCTCCCGCGGTCAAGACATCAAGATGTAAGCTTCAATTGAACTTCTGATTGATCTATAGATACTCAGCCGCTCTCTTTTCTTTCCAGTGACACTGAAATGCTGAAGCAAGCTCCGCTCCGAAACTTCTCAAGGGAGCTCAGATAGCCACTAGTACACTTTGCCATGAACTCTATGGCTGCAATTTTAACAATGTCTTTGGGAATTTTTGTTGAACAACCGCTTTTCGTAATGGAAAGACTACAGAACTTTTGACATCTCGCTCTTCCTCGTGAAACAACAAAAGACTGGTAACTATTGTTGATCATATTTCATTTGCATGGGCATTGGACCAAACAGTGACTGAAGGAAGTAGTTCAAATAGACATACGAAAGTTCTGACGACTACTTTTCCTGTTCTTTCAGAACTTGCGAGGGAAGAAAACATAGTTGTTGATTCCACAACGGCCTCCATAGAGTCCAGTTCCACGCTGAATCTTCATGTATCCTTGCTCACCCCATTTGGTTCCTCTCGAGTTCTTTAAGATCCAGTAATCGTCCCCGTTGTCGCTTCCATAGCCAACGATCAACACTGCGGTGAGTCCAGTGTCTCCAGTGCTGTGGCAAGGCCCTTTGAAGATTCCCTGCCAAACAAACACCCAAGTAAGTAACTCTTTTCAGTAAATAACGTCTACTTCGGAAGTACTTACTCCAGTGTATTTTACAAAATCTTTAGAGGAACCATCAATGAGAGCCGTGACTGGCTGCTGTGCGACCCTCATCTTTAACTCTTCTTCAATATCGGAAGCTGAAACTCCGGGAGCACACAGAGAGCCCCGCAGTGTGTCGAAACCATCGATGAACACCTTGTATGGATTCTGAAAGGCAAATGTGTAAGTCATCTTTGTTGCCACTTTTTCTTATAACTCACCCCGATGTGGCAGGTGCTGTTTTTCCCGATGTAAGGATACGAGGCGCTTGCTTCCAGCCCCGTTTTCTGAATGTAGACGAAAGAGTCCTGCGGGAAGCCGTAGTCGCATCCGCCATTGTAGACATCGCAGTCGATGAGTTCTTGGGCCGAGAGCTCCACCAAGTTCCCGGTGACGATCTTGTTCAGGCCCTCCACCGCTCCAGCAGTTGCAAAGGCCCAGCCTCCACCTAGAAAGAACGAGAAATACTTTAAGACCAACATCTCGACAAAGCAGGAAAAGAAAGAACTCCAGGGAAGTAACTCGAGAACTGGCAACAGGGAAGGGCGAAGCTACATTCTTACCAGTGCAGTTACCAACATCTTTCACGGACGTCACAGCCCCCTCCTTCCTCCAGTCGACAGCTTCTGGAACGTGAGGAAACGGAGGCCTCCTCGGCTCAGGAGGCTCATCAGAATGATCGACTTTGGTCCGCAGGACAGGCGAAGCAACCCGAGATGGCAGACGAGGCTTGAACTCCTCGTGATCCAGGTCCGGAAGATGGTCCAGGCCCAGCCAGTAGAGCCGGAGGTTCCTATAGTAGTCGTGGAGCATCCTCACATTACGCTTGAAGAGCTCAAACTTACGCTCCTCCTCGGCTCTCTCGGCATACACTCTCGAGTGCTCGGCTCTCCAACGATCAAACATGAACTTAAAGCCAGCATCCGGGTCGAGCTCCTCGGGAGCGTACCAGAAGTTGGGACCCTCGCGATCCTCATCACGACCATGGTGAGGGAATGCAGCAGCCACTACTACTAGTGTGAAGCAACAGGCGAGAAGAGCTAAGAGGACGTGACGACGAGACAACGCCATGGCTACTAGACTTTTAAGGTTTGAGAACGTTTGCTCGGTTATATAGTGAGATATTTACGACAGGTTGCGCGGGCATGGATAACGTGGGAGCGAGAAAATCGAATCGCTTGAAGGTACCGCCAGGGTAAACTTTTCTTTTCGGCTAGGTGTCCGTCTTAGAAGAGTGACAAGTCACAGAAGCGAGACGTCTTTGCAAGCTTTTCTTTTACAAGTTATATCTTAAGCAGGCGAATACATTTAGTAGCAATGGGGGCCATATCCACAAACGGTTGTGATCGGGCAGCATTTGAACAAAAACAAGCAGGATGGAAACATACAGCAGCATTTCTGACCATACCCACATGGTGGGCAAAGTGGCGATGGTGGTGGAGGTGGTGGGGGTGGGGGTGAGGGTGAGGGTGGTGGTGGCGGTGGTGGTGGGGGTGAGGGTGGTGGAGGTGATGCTGTTGGTGGTGATGGTGGTGGGGGTGAGGGTGGCGATGATGGATGTGGCGGGGAGGGTGATGGTGATGGTGGTGGGGCTGAGGGTGAAGGTGAAGGTACTGGTGCTCGTGATGGTGATTGGGTAGAACCTTGACCAAAGCTTATGCTTGACTGATATTCATTGGGTACTTTCATCTCTATGATACTACTCAACGATTCCAGCATTTTACCTCCCAGACTATTGGAGCTAACCATGGATTTACCAAGAATCATCAGCCTACACACATTATTCTTGAATAACTCATGCCTGTTTGCTCCCTTGTTTACGGTGGTGCCATCATCCTTCCCACACCATTCCCTGAGTAAACCTTCCGTGGAACAAGCATTTTGATTCTTGAGAGTTGAACCAGCAGTGGATTGAGTGAGGATCACAGTGAAGAGCAGGAGACAGCACCAATGGGAAGAACTGGAAGAAGCCATTACTCAAAAAGTCTCAGATTCTCTGCCGTATATAAACTCAAATTGCAACCACTAGAAAAAATTATCAGTAGCAAACAAATTGCGTGGCATTCCACCTCAACCATTTCTGTAGCTTGCATCTTATCAAACAAGACACTTGTCTAGAAGAGCAGCCCACACATCACGCACAACGCCAAAACATATTTTAAAGCAAAGGAATTTCAGACCACCTCAGAATTAGCCATAACAACCAGCCTGGGACAAAAGAATTATCTGCGTAGTATTTTCTTGACTGGTGGTATACCAACAAGTTTGGGTGTATTGCTTCCAGATTCAAATACACCGTTTGACATTTGCAGGTTGTGTGCCAAGAAGCTTGAGATACTAGAAGGGCACATTTATGCTCACCGGAAAGACGTAAAGATGACAATCTTATGGGATTTCTCATGGTGAAAAGATTTCAAAGTTTGGTCTCTCATCAAGCCTTAACTGAATTCAAGAAAATCAAAACAAATCTAAGCTCTAGAAATTCATTGAATTTACATTACAGTCAAGTTATGAGAAAACAAAAAGAATGAATGTACAAATTTCCAGCTTCGTCGTCAGGTTTCCAGTCAGGAGCTTCGCTCTGGTGTAGAGAACTTCCCAAGCTCCACGATCATGACGGTCACATCGTCGAGGCACCCTCGCTTGAGTGTCAGGTCTACCAATCGTCGGCACGCAGCACCTAAGCTCGACAATCCGGGAGTTGAAGCAGCACCACGAGAATCTAGTTGGATCGATTCACGCTTCGCTCCCACCTTGAGGGCCAACAATGCGCACTCCGCGGCTTCCTGGTTTGACACCTAGGAAAGCGAAGGTCAGCACATCACGGAGAAGACGTAAAAAAAGAGAAGATTTGCTCTTCACAAGGAAAACGTGAGAGAAGAAAAGGAGAAAGGGAGAGAGAGAGAGAGAGAGATGGAGATGTTTTCCACAAGGAAAGTTTCCAGAGATGACAGGAGAAAGGAGCTCAGAGAGAGAGAGAGAGAGATGGCTATGGCGCTCTCACCAGGTCCCAGAGTCCATCGGACGCCAAGATGAGGAACTCGCAGTCGCTGGTCAGCGGCAAGCTCACCACGTGTGGATCGCACGAGATGAATTCCTTCAAATGTATGTCTCCAATTCCTCTCGACACTGCCAGCACGCCCTGGACCCTCCACGTCCCCGTGTAGCGATCCACGATTCCACCCTGGAAGAACGCGTTGGTGATCGAATTCTAGAAGATATGGATGAACTTACGAGACTTTCTACTCTCCGGCGCTCCGACTCGGAGCTGAATCGATGATCCTGCGTGAGCTGGATGGCCGCGCCGCCGGATTTCACGAGCAGCGCCCGGCAATCCCCCGCATTGGCGACGATGAGCTCGTTCCGGGCAATTAGCGCCGAGACGCAGCTCGCGCCACTGCTAGAACCCTAGAAAACCAAGAAAATTTCAAGCGTGGGGATCGATAGAGCTCGATCGTTACCTGGCGCAAGAACTCGTCATCCGTGGTGTGGTATCCCATCCGGATCTCCTGCGCACCGATTTGCATCGCGCCGGCCTCGTCGGTAGGGCAAGCCGCCTTGACGATGTTGTCCAGGAGATTGCGCGCTGCGAATCTCGCCGCCGCGCGCCCGCCATGGCCATCGAAGACGCCAAAGAATCCCTGTAACCAGATCCATTGAGCCAAGAACCCTAAAATTCCACGGAAGAGAGAGCCCAAGAACCCTAAAATTCCAGGAAGAAGAAGAGATGGAAGGAGGTATCACCTGCTTGGGCAGTGCCGTGAAGCTGTCCTCCATGATCTGGCGCCGCCCCTTCTTACACGCGACGCCATAGCCATGGCCAGCGTGCGTGAGGTCGGAATATTCGTCGTCCACGCACTCCTCCGCCGTGGAAGATTCCCTCTCCGACGCGGGAATGGCGAGCCTGGGCGGCCGCTTCCTCTTGAGCAAGCTCGCCGGCGGCGCGGGCGATTTCATCCCCGGATCGCCGTCGCCGCCGCCTCCGATCGACGCGATGAGCAGCTCTTCCTTGACCACCGCCGCCGCCGACGACCTGGGCGAGAGCGGCGAAGAGGGCGACGCGAATTTGCCCGGCGACGATGCCAGCGAGCACAGCAATCGCGTGGGCGATGGGCAAGTCGCCGCTACCGCCATGATCATCGATCGATCGCAATTGGCGAGGAACACCAGCGATCGATTATCGATCACTCCTTCCAGCCCAGGAAACCAAGATCGAGCCTCGCCACTTCCAGCGCCCCCGGAAAGAGTCTCTCGCCCTTTTTTCCTCTCTTCCCACTCTTTTCTCTCGCGCAAAGTCGCCCACACGAGAGACGAAGAGTTAAAATCGCGACCACCTCTCCTCTCACATTGACCGGGCTTTACTAGCGGCGATTCGTTCGTTCGTGCGGGTCTTCCACGAAAACTTCTCCCTCTCTCTCTCCCTCTCTCTCTCTCCCTCTCTCTCTCTCTCTCACACACGCAACGGTAGCTCTTCTTCTTCTTCCTCCTTTTCTCGACCTTAAGAGAAAAAATTCCTTGGATCCATTCACTCCTCCTCCTTCCTCTCGGCTCGGCTTAAAGAGAGAAAATTCCTTTCCAACGATCGATCCGTTCACTGGCGCTGGCGTGGATTAGATTCGATTCCACTGCTTTCCCTGTGGCTTTGCTGCGCGGAACCAAAGCCTGACTAGAACTTGTGCCAGGCGCGCGATTGACCCGGCTAAAGATATATAATCCGGCCGCACAGCACAGCCACCAAATTCATTTACAATTTCACCGCCACGACTGGACTTTCCAGAGTCCATCTTCTTCGCTCTGCGTAGCTTTCAATATAAACGACTTCAAAGTAGATCTCTTCTCAAGTCCAGACTTTTCCAGCGACTATAAAAGCTTTCCCAGGTAGAAAGAACTTCCAAAAAACCTCCCAACTTTTCGCGTGAGTGCGAGAGATGCCCGATGATCAAGCTCTACACGTTTCGCCACTATTCCCAAAGCTTTCCATCACCACTTCCACCTCAGTCCCATCAAAATCCAAACTTCCTTTCTTCCAGAGAAAAAGAGATCCTCCACAAAACCTTCCATCCTTTCATCCCTGTGCCTGTGCCAGTCCTATAGCATATCCAACCTCAGTCGCATCAAAATCCAAACTTCAGCCTCCACAAAACTTTCCATCCTTCCAGCCCTGTATGCCTGTTCACCAAAATCCAAGCTTTTCCAAGCCCTGTCCCTGTGCCGTTCCATGCATGCTCTAGCTCGTCAAACCTTCCAGACAAGTCTTCTCGGAGTCTCAGTCTCACAGTCCCAGTCCTCGTTCCAAGCACTGGCGTCATCCAACCTTTCTCCATCAAAGCTTTCAAGTTCCTCGTCTGACTGTCCGATGGTCGGCTGATCCTGGATTCCTTCCCTGCCTGTTGCATTCCTGCTTTTCCCTTGCGAGCTCTTCACGTACTGTGACCCGTTGTACGCTTGTGGCGACTGAAATCCGAGACAAACCTGTAGCTCTTGCCGCACTCGGTGCAGGCGTAGGGCCTCTCGCCGGTGTGGACTCGGATGTGCTCCGTTCGGGCCCAGGACCATTTGAACGTCTTCTTGCAGCCTTTCCAGGGACACTTGAGAGGCCGGTCGTCGGCATGGACGCGGTAGTGCTGCATCAGGTAGCTGTGCGAGCAGAGGCGCTTGGAGCACTCCTTGATGGTGCAGATGTTGCGCTTGTGCAGAGCTAGCTCGCTCGCTGTTCGGAAGCTCATCGTGCATCCATCGAAGTCGCAAGTGTGTAGTCCATGAGAGTGCACCATGCCGGGAGCAAGCTTGCGCTTCGTCGCCTCGCTGCCAGGCCTTTTTGTCGACGTCGAAGCCTTCTTCGCTCCTCCTGCAAGGGACAAAAGTTTCATGTTGGTTGCTTCACGCATAGGAAACGTACCTCGTCTAGGAGCTTTCTCTTGTTCTTCTGCTGCTTGAGCTTTCCAGCTCTTGCGCTTGGTCCTCTTAGCTCTGGATTCCAGACCATACTCTGCGGCTTCATCCACAGCGCGTTCGTCATCCTCAACAGACGAAGCTGACACATTGCTATAATTCTGCTCCTCCTCGTCTTCCTCTTCTTCTTCTTCATCATAATCTTCTTCCAGGTCCTCGTCTGTTAGCTGTTTCTCTTCGTCGCTAGCCTCCAAAGATGAAGCTATTTGAGTCCTTTTCCTCTTTGGGATTCCTATCTTCAATGGCGTCCTGTGAGCCGTCGGCCATGCCTTTGGCTTCTCATCCATGTACGATGAATGAAAAGTTGGAGAAAACGAGATAGGCACGTCATGCCATACGCTGTTTGAGAAACAGAGCGTCGATCCTGCACCATGCTGACCATCGTCTTCAGTGATCACCACCGAAACAGGCTCATTTTCAGCAGCTACAGGCTCAGGCTCCTTCTCCTTGGATTTCTGCTCAGGTTCCTCCAGAGGAGCTGGTAACACTTCCTTATATGCCGCAACATTCTCCTGAGGGGCCTCTTCGTCCAAAACCACAGCTTCACGATGAATCTCAGGCTCCTCCTTGCAGTCCACGATAACTAGCGGCTTGGTCGTTTCCTCAGGACACGGCAGCTCCAACTTCCCGTTTTCTTCCTTTTCTTCCTTGCAAACTAGAGGAGGTAGAGGCCGGACTTCTTCAGACGAGCGATTCTCCGTTCGAAGCTCTGGCTCTGACACTTTGACATCCTCGTCAAGAGAAGCAGCATTCTCGGTCTTGACATCGTTGGCCTCGAGTTCAGAAGGAAGACTTTCACTTATTTGCGTGGAGCAAGGCTGAGGCTCGGATTCAACCCGCCATACTGCAACCATTTGTGTCCGTTTCCTTTTCCTACAGTTTTTCCTGAGGCTTGCATAGTCCTCACTCTTAAGTATGTCCTCGTCGTGGCCGCCTTTACTTTTCCCGGTCTTACTATCCGCTAACTCATCCTGGTTATCTTCTACTTTGGAAGCTGTTCGGCACCCTCCTAAAATGGCGTGCGTCTGATCATGTCTCCAGACCCGACCACACCAACGCCCGACTACTTTCTTCTCCTTCGATGTCTTCTCTACCACCAATTCAGTGTCATCTTCGTCTGTTTCTGCCCTGCTGTTTTCTAAAAAGGATGCTGTCGCTGGAAGCCTTGCCTGAACATGATCAATCCAACCGTTGTCAGGTCTCTCAGCCGCTTCGATTGCAGCGCTGATGAGTTGCAAATCCTGCTGGTTCTCCTCGTCATATGTGGTATCTCTGAAGCGACACCGAATGCTCATATCCATTGCAAAGTCCTTCGCATTCTTATCGAACATCTCATACTCTGTAAGCACATGAAAGAAAAGAAAAAAAAGGAATCAGTTCCACAAAGCAGCTGAAAAACAGCGAAGCATTTACCTGGATGATAAACAACCAGCACGAGGCTTCCCCCGCAACCTTGGAGCAGCAAGGATACCTGTAACGCGTGCTCCGAGCACATGATATATGGACGCTGTAAGTTATCCCGGCCTGCTTTCCTGCTCCCATTCGGAAGTAGAACCTTCCGAGACGACCCATTCTCATCTTCCTGTCCGTGGTTCTCATCTGTGACTGTCAATCTTCCTTCCCGAATACTCTCACTGGCTTTGGACGTCGGCTGAACGATCACTACGCAAGAGTAGCACAGAATACCGCAAATGGAACAGCACACATTCCCCCAATCAATTCGAGGAGGACTGTTTTTACCGAGGGTCTTATCATCGCCAACCTTCTCGTCGGCGCCTTCCATGGTTTCGCACACAAATGATAGCAGCGAGATAGAGTCAATTGTGCCTAGGTTCACCAGGTTGGAGAGACTCTCCTTCCCGTCATCTCCCTTGAGAATAACCCGCCTTGCCTGTGTCATGCTAACGAGTTTGTCGAGCACCTGTTGATTCTTGGCCATGTCGTTGACGAACTCTGTTCTTACTGCTTCCTCTGCGCCGACTTTCATTTTGTGCTTTAGTCTCGAACTTCGGACATCCTGTGCGTTTGAACTAGCAACAAAAATTCGTCAATTCAATCAATCATAGATGGATAGCTTGGTTTTGTTACCTTTTCGCAAATGCTAGTGCTGTTTGGTATAATAATTTCTCATGGCAAACCATCGGAGGACGGCATAATAATTCTTTGCGAGCAGCTGCTTGCTTGGCAGCTTTCAACCAGCCTGGACTTGCTAAACTGCTGGTTTCACCGCAATTGAAACCTGGAAAACGTAATGTAAGTAATAAACCACAAGCAAAGCGCGCCTACTATGGCTGAAGCTGAAATTATACGCCCTCGGAAAAACGATGACGTACTCTCCAGGGTTCTGCACAAGTCTGAGATGCGCTTGTCACATACATGCAAACGATCGAAAATCAAAAGAAACACCTGCAGCAGGGAACGCCATTGATCACGAGCACTTCCGGGCTGACGACGGAGTTATCGTCTACAAACAAAAACACATCGCGAGTATCAAGGAAAAAATCCTTAGCAAACCATCACTAACCTTGGTTTCTTAAAACGTCCTCGAAAGCAGGAGCCGCGCCGGGTGGCACCACATACCACGTCTTCGGAGCACCCAGATGCAAATAGTCCACAAAGTGGAGGTCGTGGCTCTCGGTTCTCCATGACCAGTGGCTGAAGAGCATGGCTATGTATAACAGCGGAGACGTCACGCCTTGGACCTCGCCAGGCATGAATCTCAGCAAAGATCCCTGTAACTTCGCCAAGTATCTCATGTTCCAGGGACTATTGACGAGCTTCCACCCTTCCCTGTCCACAGCACTCTTCTTCCTTTTCTTGCCATCGCCCTGCTCGCTATCACTCTCCGGGAACGCGGAGCCTGGAATATAGTCCGCATATTCCACAGTCACTGGCTTATCCTCCTCGATTGTCTTCCAGAACAGAGCCTCCAAGACAACCGGAACAACATCCCTGGAAGTTCCAACCTGTGCTCGAGTAAAAGCCTTGGCCTTGATCTCAAACTGGTCCAAGGTATAGCTTGCCCCCTTGCTGTGCCGAGTTTGAGCGTGAGTGTGATCGCCCAACTCTTGCTTGCGAGTGGTAAACTTGGATCCCGCTAGAGAATTCGCGTCGAGCCCAATCGATGCCTTCTTCCCCGACGATTTCCCGGCCGCGGCTATGGACCTGTAGAGGTTTGGAAGGAGCGACTTCCGGCGCGGCTTCACGGTGGGCGGGACGATCTTGCAAATCCCAAACTGCCCAGCTTCCTCCTCGATCCTCAGCACGAAGGAGATGGGATCCACAAACTCGGCCTCGCTGGGGCGATACTCTGGAGCTACAGGAAGCCCCTTGATCCACGGCGCTACTTCCACCTCCACCATGTCACTCAGAATCTTTCCCAAATTTTCACCGCATTGATCGATGCTAAACAGAGCATGCCCTGCTTACGAGCAAGAGAGAGAGAGATTTCGCCCTCTTCTTGCTCCTCTCTCCTGCAAGAACAGGGAAAAACAGAGGATGTTAGCGCGAGGATCAATCCTGGAGCGAAATATTTCGCAGCGCAGCTGAATCGATCGAGAGCTTACCGGATTTCGGTAAGAACTGTTGGTATTCCTGGCCGATCTAAACCCTAGCGCGCCCAGCACCTTGCCGCCTGCTCGCGCAGAGCGTGATGCTTTGCCCAAGCCCTAATTCAAGAAACCGAGGGAAGAAAAGAGCAAGCGCGCCCGCCTCAAACCCTACCCAGCGATCGATCGAATGGGAGCGTCGTGCTACCCTCGAGCTGTTGCCCTCGCTCGAAGAATCAATGCGATCGATAGCTCTTCCCCTGTTCTCCGCGCCACATTCCCTCCTATTCCAGCGTCACAGTAAGAAAGAAAAGACCTAGAAATCGACACCACTGGAGCGCGATCAAAGCACTAGCAACGGGAAAACTCTGTTCTCCGAGAGGGGCAAAATCCATTCCCAAAGCTACGGGAATATTCTAAATGCGTAAAAACAGAGTGACATTCGTAAGAACCCTAATTAGGGTTTACTGGGGAGGGAAAAATGGGCAATGCGGCAGATCCGGCTTGGATCGAGCAGCTCAAGCGCGGTGGCGCGCTGCCGCTCACAGGCCTTGATTCCTGCTTCAACGGCTGGTGCTCGCCTCCAGGTGATTGCTTCAGAGTGCGGGGCCCGGATTATTTCGCTACCAAGGCCAAAATCGCCGCAGGGGATTGGCTTCTAGAGCCGCTCGCCGTCGACTGGATCAAGAGCTCCTCCAAGATCTACGACGTCCTTAGGCATCCCCAGTCGAGAATCGCGGCAGCTCTAGGCAATTTGGATCTAATTCCTGGCAACTCTTCCTCTATTCTTTCGAATTCTCCTACCTCTCCATTCGTGTGGGCTTTTAATCTCCAAGTCCCCAGCAAGGAGAACTACAGTGCCATCATCTACTTCGTCAGCCACCATCCCTTCCCGGAGAACACTCTGATCGACCGCTTCCTCCGGGGAGACGACGCCTTCAAGAACTCGAGGCTCAAGCTCATTGCCAACGTCGTCCAGGGGCCCTGGATCGTCAAGACCGCCGTTGGCGAGCAAGCCATCTGCGTTCTCGGAAGAACTCTCACTTGCAAGTACTCCACCGCTCCAAACTTCCTGGAAGTTGATGTTGATATCGGCTCCTCCATGGTTGCCAACGCCATCGTCCACTTAGCGATCGGATACATCACCAGCCTCACTGTGGATCTCGCGTTTCTCATCGAGAGCCAGCATCCGGAGGAGCTTCCGGAGAGAATCCTTGGGGCTGTGAGGCTCGGGAACCTCGAGCTCCAGTCGGCAGTGCCACTGGAACTAATGTCCGGTGACAGTAGTAGCAATTCTTTCCCGGGAGAGAGCTCGTTTAGCTCCCGGCTATGGAAGGGATTTACATCCCTCTTGACACCTGCGGGACAAAGCTCTACACGGCCAGATGATGAAGATGACGACGACGTCAAGGACAGCTCGTCATAGAAACGAAAGCTCACCTGTGTATAGTTCTATCGCCTGAAAGGAACTTACTGCTTAACCGATTTCTTGTGTCGTTTCCATATGCTTTTCTCCCATTCCGATCTAAACTTTTGATATAGTAGCATTGCACTTCGGGCATCCTCCACCTGAAAGAAGAAACAGCATACAATCCTTCGATGTCTGGTGATTTTTTCTACAGCTTACCGAAGAATGAGCGCCATCTTGAACTTTAGCGTCGAGAAACAGCGCAGCTAAATGCTGGAGGGATCTTGGTCGCCCATGCTCACTAAAAAACCGAGAAAGAAACACCATAAGTTCCACAAGCTCTTCCTCTATACAAACCTGCGAAATGGAGTATAGAGACTAGTATCCCGAGTATCAGCTTTTGGATGGTTCAACAAGAGAACCTGCAAAGTGCGTGAAATAAATCAAATCGTCTACTTCAAAACAATGAGTCTACCTTAAAATCATAATGTAAAGCGTGCCCGACTAGTATACGCCCGGATAACAAGTCGGATACTTCTTGTTGCACGGTTGCAAAAGCTTTCCCTACAGGCAAAGAACACCAAAACAATCAAAACGAAACGAAAAACTAATGCTTGGACCACACCACTTACCATTCTTTATATCTTTGTAGCGAATCCCGCTTACATGAGTGCGAAAATCCGTGACAAATTCCATGGGTTTCACATATTCATCGTACACTATGTTCCCATGCTCATTCACCTTTCGACAAAGTCCAAGCAAAATAAGAAGCTAAAAAACACTACGAGAAATTCGTTACCAGGCTGATTCTAGCAAGAACGCTTTTCTTTCCCTCAAATCCAACTCCCACCATTTCGCAATCCATCGCAAGGACCTTTGTTACGCTATAACACACCAAAAGTTATAAAAAAATCCAATGCGTTCGTGCCAGTACCTAGAATCAGTGCTGGAAGGCTCTGGGAGCTTTTGGAGCGTGGTTTCTTTCTTCTCTACAAAGCGCAACAATGTCAGGAAATAAAACAAGCACGATCCACGAATCAAACCTGACGCGATCGAAATTTCCTTGCGCTTCTTCGCATTAATCCCCAACTTCTGCACAGAATCAAAGAATGAGCGCTTTAGAGTCCAAAATCTCCCATCGCTAAAAGCCTAGGAGCTGCCACACCAACTGATCGCAGCTCCATCCAATTCTGGCTCACAGCCACCGCCTTGCCACTCGATCGATCCACAGAAGCGAATTTTGACCGTTTCCTCGAGCCCGCAGCCGCTACCGCATTCTCGCGCTCTCGCTTCATCCCAAGAACCCTAAACCCTTTCTCCTTTAGGGTTTTAGGTTGTTAATACATCTTTTAGCCCAAGAACCCTAAAATCTAACAAAGAAAAAAGTGAATGCCCGTACTTTGAGACAACAAAAAAACCATTTTTGATGGATAGCTCTGGTTTGTTTACTTCTTCCCTTCTTCCTTCTCGGCCTCGGCAGCCTTCTTCGCGCGGATTCCAACGAGACGCTTGTTGGTCTGCTCGATCCGGAGCTTCTGATAAGCTTTCACGGCCTTCATCTCGTCGGTCACTGTGACAATGCCGACCTCGGGTTTCTTTGGAACAATTGGCAGCACTGGCCCTTGGAACTGCGTCGCAGTGCTCAGAACCTCGGGTTGCGAATCGCCCATCTGAAAAACACGATGATTTGAGTGTCGCGAATCCAAAAAATGCAAAGCTCCGCTCGCAAGAACTCGAAAGGCATCCATCTTTACCTTTGTTTTCTTAGCTTTGCGTGGGAAGACGATGAGCTTCGTCTTGTACGTGTTCAATCGCTGGACATTCGTCTGCAAGCTCTCGAGGCTCCGGTTCTTCCTCCTGTGATCCAGGGCGATTCCAATCGTGCGAGCGAGCTTCTTGGAGATCCCAGCTTCCTGGATCTCCAACAGTGAGCTACAAGCAAAGAATGGAAGAGAAATTCCTACCTTGAGCTCCTCCAGCGAGAACCCTCGGCCGTATTTCACCTTGCTGTTGTACTTGACGGTCGGGCAGTGGACCACCGGGCGCAGAGGGCCGGATGGCGGGCGAGGGAAGATCTTGGCAGCCTTGATCGACCGGGCTGCAGGAAGAATCGCCCAAAAACTAAGAATGGCGAGAGAGAAAAGAAGAAATCGCGAATTCTACTCACCCTTTCTTCTGCGGACCTTGCGCGCCGGCTGATTGAACCATGTCCTCACCAGCTTCTCCCAATCCTTCTTGAAATGCTGATTGGGAATGACATTGTTTCCCTTCACCATCGCTAAGCCGCCGCCCTGACCAAAAACCCTAGGATGGTTCTTAGGGTTCTTGAACTCTCAAGTAATTGAACGGTCAAGATGAGAGACAATGAAACAACGGTCGAGATGGAACAAAAGATCTGACGGCACAGAAAACTCGGTACTTAGTGTAGGAACTTTAAGGAGATAAGAAATACAATTTATATATTTGATAAACAAAAAAAAAATTATTCCTTACAAGCCAACGAGCTCTAAATTCTCGCTTTCTCGCTCTCTTCTCTTCTTCTCGTTTGTTCTTCCCTTTTCTATGCGGAAACTTCGATCTCTTTCATGGATTCGCCCTCTTTAAGCTGCGCGGAGACGTTCTCGATCGCGGCGTTGAGCTCATCGATCTTGGCGCTCAAGCTCTTTCTCGTCGTCTGCAAGCGAAGATAGCATTAGCTCTTGACGATGAAAACCAAAGTTCCTAGAAAAGCTCGACATGGAAAACTCAAGAACAACGATGCTCCGTTCGCACTACCTCGATTCCATTCTCTTCCTCGAGTTCGTGGAACTTTACTGGAATTGTTAACACCCACGGGAGGGATTCGGAGGATGAGCTTACCTCGATCCCTTCGTCTTCCAAATACTTGTTTGGTTTTGTTGGCAGCGCCGCTCCGTTCTCACTACTCACTTTATCGAGCGATCGATTTAACTTCTCGCATGCATAGGCAGGCACGAAATTATAAGAACGTTTCTCTGAAAGAAAAGCGAAAAGAAATAGTTACCTGAGGTGCTAGAAGGTAGCCAAGAGCACCGAAAACAACACCACCGAGTAGAAATCCAGCAACAAAATCTCCTGGTCCACCACCACTTCGTCTGGAAAAAAAAAAGCAAAGACTTTAAGTCCGATGAAAGAAAAAATTCTTGGCTGTGTGACTTAAAAAAAGTACCTGTATTCCGCCGCTACGACTGTTCGCCTTGTTTGCTTCAAACGCTTCGATTGCTGTGCCGGGGAGATTCTCAACGATCCAAATCGAATTTCACCTGGAAGTGGCAAGAAATGCGAGCGCTGTGATCAGTCAAATGCAGATCGACAGCCGCAGCATCGAAATCTAGGCATGCAACATGAGAATTTCGAGCAAGAAATCGGACAGGGAGCTTACCGATCGAGGACTGGAAGGCGCTGCATCCGGGAGACATGGTCGCCGCGGCGGGAGAGGTGATCGGCAGCATCATCGTCGTCGCCATAGCTCAAGAGCCTCGACTAAGCCCTGAAAAATGTGAGGATATTCTGGGACATATAGTGCCAAAAGCCCGCACATTCCGCTCAGCCGTTTCATATTCCGGCTAAGCCGGAATATTCAACGAATCGTCTGGCGGAGTTGCCAACAACGACTAGGATTTTGCCACGTGGACGGCTCGCGATTAGGGCATTTGTTTTATTTTTGAGTTTCAGAATGGCGGTGAGAAGGTAAGAGAAGAATGCCGCCCAAGGAGGGAGAGAAGGACGAGCTAGATGTTGTCAAGGGCGAGATCCAGGCCAAGGACTTGCAAATCCTGTGCAGCAATGACAAGATCGCCAGGCTTGAGGAGCGGGCGTTCAATCTTGGGAGCGTCATCAAGGAGACGCGCAGGCAAGCTGAGGACAGGGACAAGATTCTGGAGGATCAGATCGGCGCGCTCACCAGGTATCCTTCTTTCTCGCGAGACTGTGTTTCGAGACTGTGTTTTTCCAATGCAGAGATGCAAAGGAATTTGATCGGCGAAGCGAGGAGATGGAACAAATTATCGAAACGCTCAAGAAGGAGAGGGCTGAGTCTCATGCCGCGCTTCTGGCGGAGCTCAACGAATTGAAAACCACTCACAGGATCCAAGTCGAAGCAATCCAGAAAGAGCTGGATGATGCACACAATTTGATCCAAGCAGTGAAGGAGTTTACGCTACGAAGGGCCACTATCGAAAAAGAGATCCAAACGTATGGACTTCTTTCCTTTGTGCTTCAAGTTATTTCAGGCCAAACTAAGTGTTTTCTTTGTTTTTCTTGTTGGCAGCTTGAAGAACCAGCTTTCCAAGGAAAAGAAGCAACACCAAGAGGCCTTGAACGACGTGGAACGAGTGGCACAACAAGAGCGGGAGAGATTGCGCAAAGAGATGGCGGTTAAAATCGAAGAGACAAAGCTCTTGATGATCAAACAAACGGAGGAGCAGCTCCACGTCGTATGTTTCTCAATCGGGCTGCTGCATAAGGAGACAAAAAGAAGAAGTAAACTTGATTCTTTCTCTGGAGTTTGTCAACTGATATCATTGCGATTCTGATTCTTTTGTACGCAGAAAACAAAAAGAACGATTTTGGAGAATGAGCAGCTAGCGAAAGAGGTTGCCTATCATATCAGACAGACGGAGCTGCTGGTTCTGAAAAATGGACAACTTCAGCACGAGAACAACGAGCTTGAAGACAAGATGCTTGCAGCAAAAGAGGTACTATTGCTACATTCTTCTTAAATCGAAAGGATGGCTATGTTCTTATGAAGCTAGAAGAAGAACTTGCGAGGAAAAACCACAGTTATCAAAAGGCTTCGCGGATCCTGCTGTTCAAACTTCAAGGTCTTGTCTTCCCTTGTTTCCAGATTTTCATTCTGACGTTTTTGCCGTTTTTTAGAGCAACATCTGGCCGCTAATATTGAGGCCATTGAAGAGATGGACGAGCTGAAGCATCTCATCAACCGTAATGAGCAGCTCAAAGCCGAAATTCAGAAAGAACACCAAGTATGTCTCGAGGCAAAACCTGTGCATTATCTTCGTTTGTATTGGTCAGGATCTAGAGAAACTAAAAGCAGCGATAGAGGAGAAAACAAAATGCGCTGAATCGGTTGGAGCAGCAGAGGAAGCCGTGAAGTTCCTTTATCTTGCTCTTGAAGACGTCGAGTTGGAAGAGCTTGCGAATGTCGACGAAGACACCAGGTACACTTGTTTGAAAAAGCTAGCGCGCGCCTAAACTCATCTTACAGTCTTATACCGGAGGACGGCGTCGACTTGAACACTCCAACCAACCATCTCGATCTGCTACCAATTCAGCAGCGCCAGGACTTTTTGAAGTGAGCTTTTTTAGCTTTCCATCACATTCTGATATCGTCGTGTCGTGTCTTTTAATCACAGGCACTTGCTTAGAACCGCAATATCCTTGCGCGTGATGATGCAAAAGGCAATCTCATCGGACACTGCCCCGAAAGGACAACCTTCTGTTTTTGGATCATGGTCCCATGTTTTATACGAGGGTGAGAGAATGCATGATTTCTTCGGTGGTACACTTACAAGAATTTTCCTTCCAGGCCAAGAAGACAAACCAAGGATCTCAGTCGAGGATATCCTCGCATTCCAAGTCGACACTAATGACCTCGACAATGCAGGCCCACCGAGGAGAGTTTCGTGTGCCATACAGACAAATGACGAGGTACCATTTTGCTAGTTTTGCTTGGAGCTTACCAGATTTTTTTGCAGTGGGAGCCAACTCCAGATAGTCTACCCCCAGCTGATGAGCAGCACTCTTTTCGATCGAGCTCCTCGTGCATAGGTCCTGAGAGAAAACGGATCAACATTGTCAACCTAGAGTTACACCAACACTCTAGTAAGTGTGTTTTTAACGAAACTTACTCGGATCAGCTCGCATGATCTTTGCTCTTGCAAATTCCAATAACTGTGACAAAACATTTATTATGCTTTGATTCACCCCATGAAGTATTATTCTCATGCTACATCTGTTATCAAAGAAAGAAATATTCAAAATTGACAAAATGACAAAATTGTAGTTTTTATACAATATATGTCAAGTAGATATAATGTATTATTACTACCAAAAAATTCTGTTCTTATTCCTTCAATGATTAATGCCCAAACTTTTTTCAATCCCCTAAACTCTATATTCACTTTTACTTTAGTTCTCATTTATCTTGACAATATAAAGTTGTATTTTGTTAAAATAAATGCTTTAGATTTGGCTTTGGGTGTTATTTTGTAATAGAAAGGGCCGGGCATTATATATAATATCTATGAGATACTCTTGATTAGTATCTTTAATGCTTTATTTTATTAACAAAATATTTGGGTTGATCTCCTTCCTTTTGCGAAGTTTGCTTATGATAATTCTCAACACTTTTCAACACATAACTCTTCATTATTCATCAACTATGCTCTTCATCTTTTTTAATTATATTCATGTCCTTTAGCAATTGGTTTTATACTTGGGAGTTTACTTCTTATTTTACTCATACTTTTTTGGGTTTACTTTTCATTTTATACTCAGCAATATCCTTTTAAACCTAGTTATACAGCTTGATACTTGATATTAAAGGGGGATATTATTGTGTATTTGCTATACCTTTATATTTACTAAAAAGTATATTTACCACTTTTGGTCACAATAAAGATTAAACCCTAAAACTTTGTTCAACTTAAGATTTGCAATATACATGGATGGGCATCTAGGATTAACGTGGATCCATACCTAGGTTAAATTTTTGGATTAAATTAGAGTTGAACCAAATTAGTTTTGAAAGCTTTTATAAAAGTAAGGGTTTGAGGATTTTATATTCAAGGTGTTCCATAAAAAACCATCTTTTCTTCTCATTTTTTTAGTATTTTAGTAATTTCATCATTTCCGCTTTTCTTGACAACAAACTCCTAGCAAATTAATATATTATTATTATTATTTTGTGAAAATTTATTAAAAATAAATTATAAATAATTATAAATTAATTAATAACCCTGCAAACTAGATAAAAGTAATGATAGTTTAACTAGATTTATTTTAATAAAAAAATAATATAGATTTGAACCCAAAATCTCTTATGTGTACATAGGCATTTAGGATTGGATGCCTAAATGATACTTCTAGACAAGTTTTACCAGAAATAGTTTCTATCAACCTTATTTTAAGGATTATAGTTTTCTTTTCTCTCCTTGTCAGTCTTTTATGCTCTTGTAATGTTTTAAACAGCCTTATGACATATCTCATGTATTTGCAAGCATGATAAGTAAACATTCTTTTGCAAATTTTAAAAATCATATAAACCTATTTTGTTTTGAAACAAGATAGGGTTCTTGGCGATGTATATCCTAGTATATTCCTTCCATCAAGGATATTTAAGCTTGATGAAATTTTTAGCAAGGAATAATTGAAATTGCAAAGTTAAGTTTAACATTTCTATTAACATTTCTAAGTATGACAACTAAGTTTTTATTATTTATAATTTATTTATTAATTGATAAAATATCTGGAATGAGCTCTCCATTTATAAAAGCTTGTATTCCTAGAACTAATTCCATATATAATGAGAAAGATGTTTGTGAATTTAAATATGATGTTTTAGATTTTGTCCGTCAAAATGGTACAGGTCGTCAAAATTTTATTCAGAATAATTTATCACTGACTGTTTTTGTTGATTCGTATTATCCAAAGATTATGGATGATATTGTTGAGGCATTTGATATTATATGGAACGAATGTATAATTCCTTTTGGTCAAGGAGGATTTGTTTATTTAGATAATAATTTATTACATGTGAGACTCCAATCTAGTCAATATACTGATTTAACACTAAGCTATAACAATAGAGACTACAATAACTTGCAATACAGCTTTTACACAGTATGTCCTGGCTGGAAAAATTGCATCAAACCATTGTCTTATATAAATACAAATATTTGCCTATAAGTACCTTTTAATATCATACATATATATAAATATAAATAGATATTGAATTTTGTGAGCTTCTTGAAACTCTAGGAACTTTTAGTTTCAATATTTGTTAAAATTGTTATATGTTTGTCTAGTTTGAGACTTCTAGTTATAAAGTATTAGTTCTTATTGATTAATATAACAATTGCTTAAGCACAAAAGACAATTAGATCAGCATAAAGGAGGATGAGATGAATTCATTTTAAAATGTTTGGAATGAAATTTCTTGAAATGATACATTTATCTCTAAAGTTATTGGATGGAACAACCATACATATATATAGTGCATAAATGGACTCTCTCTCTCTCTCTCTCTCTCTCTCTCTCTCTCTCTCTCTCTCTCTCTCTCTCTCTCTCTCTCTCTCTCTCTCTCTCTCTCTCTCTCTCTCTCTCTATATATATATATTCTCATCTAAAACCTGTAGAGACCAGCTCGTATGATCTTTGTGACCAAAAACTCCAATAGCTGGGACAAAACCTTCACTATACTGACCATAAAATATAATTTCATGCATTGTCTAAGAAAAACTTTGTTGAAATCCCATCCTTAGATAAGATATATTTATATTCCACACGACAAAATGTCTGTTCTGAATTTTAATTTTAAAATCAAAGGAAGTATTTTCTATGACAACACATGTCAGTGTCTAGGTTTCATATATATCAATAAACTATTCATAATGTAAAAACTTACTATTGCCTGTTTATTTGATAAAGAAAAGATAACAACTTTATATTTTAAAATACCATAAAAAGTGGCACATTGTCATTGTTTGTACAATGCTTTTGATTGGTTATGGATACATCACAGTATACATAGATGCAATGCATAAACCTGGCTCACTCACTGAATTCATAATGGATGAGGTTGCATGATTTTTGACTTGACATCAATGCAAAATTGGGTTTGTCACAGATAAAACGAAAAGTTATTGCTCTATCATAAACTAGCAATTGCCCAGCAAATGCTGGGTGGTTGGCAAATTTGATGCCATTTGAAGAGGTTTTCTAAGCTTAGCTATGTTTGCTGTTTGATCAACTCCACAATTGAAAGACATTCTCATAACCAAATGTGTTATGAGCATTATATAAGCTAGATTAGATAACTGTTGAGTTGCATTCCTCCATTTTGAACACAAAAAGCCCAAAGAATACTTCCAAGTCCATCTTTGGTGCAAGTGTTGGTACTTGCTCCTCAGCCTGCTAGAGAGGTTCCTGGGATGAGCGAGAAACCATTATATTGCAATGAGAGCTGCACTCAAAAAGCAATAGGATGAAAACTGTACCTCTGCCATTAGCAACTAAATAGCACATGCCATAACCAAAATGGGACAGCACTCAAGGCACACTTGTCAATGCCAGCTTTGTTGTGGTGTGCATTTGAAACTCACAACTTCATGGTTGGATATAGAATTGTGCCATGTTTTTGTCAGTCTACTTAAGAATTTCAGCATAGACTGTATTCACAGTGTAAAAGTGTTGATCATGTGGTATAAGATTGCCTTGAAGGGGGGTTGCAAGCACTTGAACACGAAGTTGTTCAGGTGATCTACACCTTGACAGAGCAACATAAAGTTGACCATGTGTGAAAACAGGTTGGGGGAGGTAAATGCCAACACGGTCGAAAGTTTGGCCTTGGGCTTTAGAAATAGTTAAGCAATAACCCAGACGAACTGGGAATTGTCTTCGAGACATCTTGAAAGGGATTTCAACATCAGAAGGTGTAAGGGTAATACGTGGAATAAAAACTCGCGATCCCTTGAATTGTCCCGTGATAATTTCACAATCTAAAACGTTTTGAGATGCTTGCTTGAGAATGAGGCAAGTGCCATTGCATAAACCAATTTGTGGAGATATGTTCCTAAGAAGAATCAAAATCACATTTTGTTTTAGAATTAATTTGTGTGGTGGTAGTCCCGATGGGGTGATTGAATTTAAGAATTCAATTGGGAACTCTTCAGGGTGATCTGAGTCAACCGTGTCAATGCTCAAATAAACATATGGATCACCTGGTAGTCTTTCAACAATGTCATTATTTATTCTGAATGTGTCGTCATTGAGTGGGGTGAGAATAACCTTTGATGCAGCTGTATAAGTATTTATAATATCATCGGTATTTGGGAAAACAAAGTTTACAACAGATGTAGTGATAGATAATGCATGTGGTATTTTGATAATATCTGGTGGGAGACATGGCAGCTGTAAACTACTATCACCATTGCCAAGTTTGAGAAGCCATTCAGAAAAACAAAGATTGTTTGAACGCATATTCTTTGTTAATGTTAGTGTTGTAAAGAGTGACCATAGTCTATTCATTTTAACTGAGCTTGAAATAATAGAGGTTCTATGGCCATGGGGAACAATAGGAAGGGTTTGACGAAAGTCACCACTTGTAATCACTATAACGCCTCCAAATGGTTTAGAATTACATTTGAGATGTTTTAAACATTTATCAACCACAGAGAAAGCATGTGTATGAACCATACTAATTTCATCCCATATGAGAACATTTGCTTGTTTAATGGTTTTTCCAGCATCACTATTAATTGTTAAAGCAGAGACAGAAGTTTCATTTAAAGGAACAGGAATTTTTAAAAGTCATATGTGCCGTTTGACCATATTTTAGCAAAATGCTTGCAATCCCAGTCCATGCCATACTGATTACTTTTATTTTTTTTAATTGTAATGCTGTAATGATAGTATTAAGTAGAAAAGTTTTTCCAGTACCACCAGGTCCATCAATAAAGAAACATTGATGCTGGTTAGTATCAATGGCATTTATAATGAGTTCAAAAATATAACGTTGTTCATAACTGAATTGATTTATGTTTGCATTTATTTGGTCTTGTGATGGGTCAGGGATCTCTGTATTAAGCATGTGTTTGATAATGGGAGTAAGAGTTGGGAGTGGTAAACCAAAATCACAATTAGATTTATTGTGTAGTTGGAATTTTGAATTAATATCGACTAAAGCAATGTCAAAATAGTTTATGTCATTTCTAGCATAATCCTCAGACATATCAATTTTGAATTGATCCCATAATAGATTTGGGTCTTTTGGTGAACAATACAAACAAATAAAAACAAATAACTGTCTTAATTGGGATGGCATTTTAAAAGTAGAAGCTTCTTGCATGCAGTGTTGCCATTCTGAATCATCTGCTAAAAGTCCCATTGCCATAGCTGCTTGTTTAAAAGAGGAGAAAGTAACACCTTCGACAGTACATATATCCTCAAATGATATAGCACCTTTTTTATAGAGTAATATAAGCCGTAAGTGGTATAACTCACTATTAGAAGGAGATATGGAATACATTCTTGGTATGAGTTTAGCTTTTCGCTGGCGTAATTGCCATTTATGAGAGGATTTGTTATATGTGTAATGTAATGGAATTTGAGCATATGTATATTGCCTTGCATTAGTATCTTGCATGTTTAAATTGAACTATTGTGTAAGCATTGTTCCATTTTGAGTGGCTCTTTCTAGTGCTTCTTGTTCATGACCTGGTCTGAAATAAACGTTTTGAAAATTGGGTAAATGAACTGGAAGGCGTATAATAGTTAGTGATTTATCATGCATATGAAACTTAAATATACGCCACATGGCTTCAGGAGCAGAAATATATCGAGCATCGACAAAACTTGAGATTTCGTCCCAATTTAAAGTCCCTCGTTCTTCAGATGCAGTTAGGAATTCTAATGTTGCACAGTCATAACCTTTGTATACATATTGAAATAAATATTTAATACTTTTAATAGAAGCACAGATCTCTACATTGATGTGTGCTTGATATTTCTTACAAAGGTATTTATTATAAGGAACAACCCATCTGTTGTCAATAGTACAACCATTTTTTATGAAAGTGCGCCCGTTATTGGGACGGTAGTAATCAGGATAACCATCAACACAATAAATGGTTTCAACATTAAATTCTTTTGGATAATTCTTAGAGCATTTGTTATTTTCCATGCAAGGGCTTCTAGGATTTAAATTACCACATGGACCATGTATCATATGATTTATAATTATGTTATGCAATTCTGGTTCTAACAGTGGGTGTGGCAATTGTGCAGTGACAAATTCATCAACTGAGTCTCGATTTCTTATCTTATTTTCGCTTGATAACATTGCTAAGAAATGACAATGAGGCAAACCTCTTTTCTGGAATTCAATAACATAAACATATGCAATGCACTTCCCAAAAATTCCTTTGATACTTATGTCATGTAGGAATTCTTTAAGTTTTAAGTTGAAAACTCTTGAAATAAGATTAGGTCGATCCTCAAGTGATTCATTCAACTGTAAGTTTTGCACAATTTCAGGCCACTTTGGGTTGCATGTAAATGTAATAAATAAGTCAGGTTTTCCAAAATGTGTGACAATAGCAATAGCATCTTGATAATGTTGTTGCATTGCTTGTGGGCTACCAGGAAATGTAGAAGGCAAAATTACAATTTTTCCAGGTTCAGCATTATTAATAGCAGCTCTGTTGCTAACATAGTCCATAAGACCTGTGTAGTAATCCACTTTTAAGTGTTTTTGATGAGTGCGAAAGAAATTAAGGTTGTTAGATTCAACCTTTACATAAGCATCAACTATAAATTGTTGAGTGAGTTTCCCAGCATGTAGCAATTGATCATAAAGGAAAGAGTTGCCAATGTTATCTCGTTGAGATAATCGATATGCATAGTACTGGAGTAGCGTTACATGCAACTCATTGTGATAGATTTTTTCATGCCAACCTTTATCACCAAATGGTAAAAGTAAAGGATAAACCATAGGATCACAATTTTCATTACGAATAGAGATTTTAATTGGCTGTGAGTTATATGGATGTATGCATATTTCTCTGTCAAGAGATGGCTCACCCTCATCAATAGCGAAAACAATAGCAACATCATTAGTCTGTGGTAAATTATAACGATGTAGATTAGTACTTTCACTTCTAACAATCATGTAAACACCACGTTTTGGGGTTCCATTGCAAATTGAGCGATGTTGTTCTTGTGATTCAAGATTATACATCATTTGAAAAGCTTGTGCATACGGGTTTATTATTCTTAGCAAGTTATCTAATTGTAATAATAAATTAGAATCACAATTTGTGTTGAAAGGGTTTTGCTTTCTAATATTTGTAGCCTCAAAAGCGTCAAGCATGTAAAGTTGCCCATATGATGGTGGCACGTTAGCTGCAGGATATGCTGAAGCAATTTTGTGATAAATTTGACCATGTATTCTAAAGCAATATGGGCCTTTACCACTTAAATTATCAATATTAGCACCCATTGATGCAAAAGCCAAAGCACTGTTGAAATTTCTTATGTTAATTTTAAAATTGGAGTTTCTATTTTCATTAAAAAGCATACGCAATATAGTAGGTAAAGATGAAAGCTGGGGAAGGGAAACCTTTCCATTCTGGCAGCACATTGATCTTGACTCATTTTCAAAATGTAATGCACCACAAAAGACACACATGGATGACATATTTCCAATATTAAACAGTTGTATTGTATGGTCATTATAATTCTTTTGATGTGCTAATTTATAGATAGTATAACTGTGATGATTACATGTATTTGTATTAGTTTCATTAGCATTTTCAAGGTTTATATTTGTATGGCCTTCATCAGCATATGCTATGTTTGTATTAGCATTGTCAAGATTTGAAGTAATTTTTGCATTAGCATGTTCAAGGTCTAGATTAGTTTCTTCATTACCATATGCAAGGTTGTTGTGAATATGATTATATGTGCTAGTGTCAATAGTTGGAGGCAAATGGTGACATATGCCTCTTAATACTTCGCGAAGCCGAGGCATATTTGCTAGGGATGATAAATGAGATGAAATAACCTATCTAGTGTCAAAGCACTTATCTTAACATTTTCAGAGATTCTAAGTAAAAGCCAGAACTCGCCTTCTTCTTACACTGGAAAAAAAAATTTAAAAAAATAAAAACGAAGACTATACAATGAGAGCACAATCTGTACACACCTTAATCTGTAAACAAAAGAGACTAATCTAGCAACCAATAAAACCTAGACACAGGACTGGCACACCTTTTCCAGGGTGTGGTGAGCAACTGTGAGAGGTGGGTGGGGTTTGCAAGTTAGAGAACTCACCTTGGGCTTGTTCTCTCTCGCAAAAGGACAGCGACTGCAAACTCTCTGATGGTTCTGGCTGTGAAGGCTGGCGCTGGCTTCAGCTCTACCACTGGATAGCATCCACAAACCCAAATGAAGACATTTCAAATTTTCACAGCACACAAAAATCCAGATTGTTGGGGTTGGGGGCCAAATTAGCGGCTGCTGGGCTGACTGTGAACACAGACCTTTGCAGGAAGAAGCACAATTGCTGCGATTGCCACTGATTCGGCAAGCAAGCGTTCCGGCAAGCAAGCGTTAGCTCAATTGCGGCAGGGCATCCAGGGCGAGCTAAGAAGAACGGGCACGGGGGCAGGACACCACTGGCACACGTGTCGCTGTGCCTTCTTCTCCCGCGCCACGCGGCTTGGCCGCCTCCCATTGGTCCCTGAATTCCCTCGCTCTCGCCTTTCGAGCTTTGTCGCTAAAGATCCTCGCAATGGCCTCAGCAATCTCCTCCCGCTTCACAAACGCGTCGGAGCTCCTCCCGTCCGAAACTTCCACCCCGATGCGGCACCTCTCCGCCATGATCTTGCGGTTGAGCCCCTGCTCGTATATCCGAGGCCAGCAGATGATCGGCACGCCGCTGGAGACGCTCTCCAGGACCGAGTTCCATCTGCAGTGGCTCACGAATCCAGCCACTGCCCTGTGCGCCAGAACTTCTCTCTGCAGCGCCCATGAAACCACCAGGCCTCGTCCCTTGGTCCGCTCGACGAAGTTCTTGTAGAAGTCACTGTTCTTCACCAGGACTGTCGTGTCGCCCTCGTCCACGAACTGGGGCGGCCTGACTGTGAGCAAGAACGGCACCTTGCTCGCCTCCAAACCGAGCGCGAGCTCCTCGAATTCCTCCTGCGAAAGCTTCGCTATGCTGCCGAATGCGACATAGAGGACTGAGTCTGGCTCCTGCGTGTCGAGCCAGTCGAGGCATTCAGAAGAACGGGCACGGGGGCAGGACACCACTGGCACACGTGTTGCTGTGCCTTCTTCTCCCGCCCCACGCGGCTTGGCCGCCTCCCATTGGCCGGGAGCAAACATCAGAAAAATTTCTCGCGCAACCATGGCTACCGACCCTGGCCCGGGCCTGGGATCCAACGGCCGGCGAGCCTCCCCACTATCGCTTTATATGTATAGATATATAGTTTTTAAAGTTTAGCACTAAAATATTTTTTTTTATCAAGACCTTTAAGAAAAAAACTTAAATTATTTTTATTTCTATAATTTATTTACTATGTTGTTTTGGTTTATACCAAATTTCATAATTATAAAAAGATAAAGTTGAAGAGTTAATAAAAATAAAAATATTTATTAGATAATAATATGTACATCCAAAAGTTAATTTTATTTAGTAAAAAACTAGCTATAACTATCTTTATTCTCTATTTCCTTAAAAACTTTTAAATTTATTTTATTTATATCTTGGCTTACCGTTAGAGGATTTAAAATATCTATAAAAAATATGTAAATACTTCTTCTAATTACATATTTATATGTTTTCATTGTTATCCTTTAAAGTGTTATTTGTAATATCTAATATATAGTTAAATAGTAATAATATAAAATAATTTATAAATAAATTATTGACTTATTTTGCCATGTTGCATTTGATTGCAATCATTCAAATCTTGATAATACACCAAAAGGATCTTTGATATCTTAGTGTCATGCAGACTTCTTTCAAATCAAAGTTAACTATGGACTCCCACAAGAAAATTAATAACCTTGTTTTCTCTTAAAGAATCTTTGCTATTTCAGACTAAATGTCTTTATAGCTTCTTATGATTTCTAAAATGATTTTAAAAATAAATTCATCTGTAAATAAATTAACCATTAAAAATGTTGTGTAGACGACCAACATGAGAATTGACAAAGGTCTTTCCATCCTACTGTGTGATTGCTGGTGATACTGAGAAGAGCAGTGCCAAGATAGAACACTTGCAAAGCAACTTGCAAGATCTGAGCGGCTAGATATGTAAGCTTGTAGCTTTGCTGGAATGAAGGATTTGTTGCAAAGATCTAAAAGCCCTGTGTTGATGTCAAACCAAAGGTGAACCACTACTAGAACCGAAAGAGCTGGAACTTACATAGAAAAACCATACTCCACTTAGTGGAGATAACCATATAGCTCCAAGTAACATATAGACAAGTTCCAAGGTGCTGCCACGGCTGCAATAGGCTGCTGCAACAGCACCCTAAAGAACCTGAACGGGATCAAAGATTTCGAGCCGTGAACCGGCCATGACGCGTACTGTGCCGGCCGATAGATACTGTGATCCTTCTCGTGCTTTCTCAAGTCGGTCCACGTCTCGCCATCACCCGATCCCTGTCAAGAAAACCATCCCAGAAACCTTGCCGATTTTTCTCTAAACCAATGAAGCTCACCTGGAATGTCCAGTTGCGAGCAAAGTTCGTGGACCCGTCCTGTCGCACGGAGTAGTAATTGCACATCAACTGCGACATCGTGGAACTCAGGGAGTGGGAAACAAACTAGAAACCCGTCACTGATTATTCGAACCTTGTGATCCGGTCCCAAGTCCACTCTCCACCAGGAGACTGTCTCTCCGCGTTCAATGCATGGTCCAGCGAAGGACGTAGCCTGGAGCCAAAAATCTGGTCTTATAATTGACAACATACCATCAATATTATACCTGGTAATTGCGAGAGGCAAGCACCTTCGGATCAGTATATCTGGAATGGGGACTGCTTGCGGATAATGTAATTTGCTGCAAAAAATGCGATACCAAGGTACAAGTTTGATGATGTAACTTCTTGTACCTTCGTGACCATAGGATTCATCCATTCATGTGCTCCATATGATGTCCCGGCGTAATAAAGAACACCGTTACCGTCTCCGTCGCAAAGGTAGTTGAGTTCTTTAAAAGACGAAAGCCTTCTAGTGAACCATAACCCGTTCTTTGGCAGGCTTATGAACCGTCCTTGATTTGAGCTGCGAATCAAATCCCTGGAACACTCACACGGCTAAGCACTGGAGAACCGAAGCACGGAAAACTCTTTACTTACTTTTCATCGTCTGAAACAAAGGACTCTTGTTTAAGATAATCGCATGCTTCTCCCACCTAAACAAACGTCTCACGAACCATAAATAAAACGAGATACCAAACTGACCATCTGTCGGAGAAGTGGTAGATTTTCGCAGAGAGCGGAGGAATCCAGCTGCAAAACGAGAGAACACAATCAGAAAACATGAGACGGTTCTTTTCGTTGAACAGCGTACCTGCTGAAGCAACTCCATGGACATGAGAGGAAACCGAATCAATGGAAGTAATACTTTCAAATCCTCTTCACGGTCGGGGCATATAACTTGAAGACCGGCTTTGTACTTTGTATCAGCCTCTTCCCAGCATTGAACCCCTTCCATCTTTGACCCCCACATAAACACTGCGTCGAGAACTTTCTCTTCTGACGTGACGAGGAGATCCGGGTGCTGTAGAAAGTAGCATTACAACAAGCACATATCCATGCAGAGATGAAGTGCTTCAGCCACACCACGTCTTCAACAAAGATTTTCACACACAGGCTCACTCCGACTGACAAAAAAATGATTCTTGTCTACCATGTAGTCAGCAATTCACCTGCAGGATCCTCATAACACTCTGCCCGTCCAGTTCCGTGAACTCGGTCGCGGAAGCCGCTACACAATAGTCAAAATGTTTGGCACAGCTTTCTTCGCACGCCTGTCTCAGGGTCTCGCAGCGTGCCATGGAAGATGCTACTTGAAGAATAGCGCATGAAGAATCCTGCAAAATGCATATAAAGTTACATTGCTACACTTCAGAAACTTACCTCGTTAACGCAGGCAAGGAGATGATCTAAGCATTCCTGATGTAGAACACGAACTCCATATCTATCAGCCATAATAAGAAGAGGAAGCAAGAGAGAGCCCGCATTGTCCTTCCCTTCCAGATCAAGGCGACCAGTGTACATGAACCGAATCGTAGTCATGAAGGCGTCAAGGTGAACGTCCTTGATGGTTACTCGTGTTCTGTTGCTCTCTTTCATACCAATAGTAAACATCTGCCATAAAGATTAATGTGAGAGAATCATATAAGCAGCAGAAAGTACCTTCGCAAATGGAGCACTCCATACACTCAAGACGAGTCGATGCAGCTGCAAGCATCGATCGTAATCTTCAAGATAAACTTCAAGGTCGCTCAAATCCCCAGTCGAGAGCATGCGGGTGAAAGCCACTGGATTCACATGCACCGGAGAATTTGTATCGTAGCAGTGCATCGTTAAAAGCACCAAATCTCCTGAAGAATCGTAAGAAACTTCCCTTATATGCTGTTTGCATTGTGCGGCTAAATTCTGGAACCCAATCAGCTCAGCGAGTCCACGCAGCTGAACCAAGTGCTCCTTGCCAATCTGCCAGAAAACCTCTGGTTACATCTCTATACAATACAGCTTTTGTTTCTTACCTCCGCCTTGCCAGTGTAGACGTAACGAAGAGCAGCATGCAGCACCAAATAATCAACGCCGTGTAACTCCAGCTCCGTCGTCGTCAGAAACGGACACTCCTTGGAGCTGGATCCAGTGACTAGAACCGCCCGATGAGCACAAACTCTTCTATTCTCCGGGAAGAGCACGAACTCAAAGTCGGACAAGTCCCCGCTCTCCAGAAAGTTGGCCAGCCCAGTGCTCCACTGAGCATCGATCGCCGAGGTTGTCCTATAGAGGCATGGCGGAAGAGCAGCGACACTGATGTTCCTGTATCCGACGTGCTTGTCCCAGCTGCTAAGTCCCACGAACTGGACCTTACAGTTCGGCTCTGGATCAACCCACTGGTAGACCACATTCTGCCCGAGCTCTCCTTTTCCCACCACGATCGATCCCTCGTCCACACTGATCCAGTAGCGCTCGAAAACCAGAGGACTCACCACCGGACCAGCCACATCCACCACAGTTCTTCCATTGGCGGCGATCTTGAGCCTCTTGTTTAAGTTGCTCCCGATAATCACCGTGTAGTTTGGATCGCTGTCGGTCCTGTAGTGCTTACACCCGGCGAGCTCCTTGAAGATCACTGTGACATCGTTCTCGGCCCTGGCCTCGAATGCTACGCAGCCCCTGCCAGCCTCTGGGAAGCGGAGCTCCTCCTCAAACAGCCACGCGCAGTCGAACGGAGGCACGACCAGGACATTGTTCTCGACGAGCTTCATCATTCGCGGCGGCGATCACAGCGCGCCTGGAAACGCGAGGATTTCGACCGATCTGCGCGAATCGAGAGAGATTTCATACCTCATGAGAGAGACCGCTCGCTAAAAGCTCCCAGGCAAGGATCTATTCAAAACCTAGCCAAACGTGAGGTTTAGAGCGATACACACGTGTACGATGTCTTGAAAGCCCACGCTTATCTCAAAGCATCTTTGGATATGCTTGAGCTAAGAAGAATAAACAAAAAAAGTATGCGGTGAGCGTGGATCGAACACGCGACCTTTAGATCTTCAGTCTAACGCTCTCCCAACTGAGCTATCCCCGCTTTGTTTCTAATTAGCACAACTATGTCTTTAACATTCTAATAACAATGTAGCTCCATTAATAAATATAAATATACAAATAATAATATTTTCTTCTAAGTTATAAATTTTGTAGTGTGAGTGCATGGAATATGGAAAGGGATCAATTAGTCCAAAAATCCTAGCTTATATACAGAAGTAAATGGTCCAAATTGAAACCAATTTGATAGTTACTAAAATCCCACTACACTAATATTAATATATAGCATCGTAATTGTACATTTGGACCTTACATCATCCCTTCTAAGAATAATGGAAGACCATCAAAGTTCTCTTGCAGATAAGCTAAGATTTGGTAGAACATTAAAAAGAAGCATCAGTGGATCTGTAGATGGTATTAATTGTTCTTAATCCCTTTATATAATGTGTTTCAACTGTTGCACATACACAATTTCTGGAGGATTGGTTTGTTGAATGTCATGTCAAACCTCATAAACTTGTGGTTCAACTTGCCGCAACACTCGATATGGTCCTTTTCACTAAACCACGTACTGTAAGATGGGGAAAACAGACTAACACTAAATCATCCATTTTATACTCTGTAAGTGGACGATGATGAAAGTTATAACACTATTGTTGTTCTACTTGTACGTGGCTTAAGTGTTTAGCAGACTCTACTTGAACAAGTGGAAGAATGCTTGTCAAATACTGATCTCATGACCTAGCATCAGCAGCTCGTGACAATTGTGAAGGTAAACCCAACTCCGTTAGTAATATTGGATCATAACCATATAAGAATTTATATGGTGAAGTACCAACAAAACTATGCACCCTTATGACATATGCATACCAAAGAGATGGCAAATAACTATCCCAATTCGAATGCTGAAAGTTCATGTACTTCGTGAACATCCCTTTGAACATCCGAATGAGCCGTTTCACCAAATTGTCTGACTGTGGATGATAAACACTCGTGAAAGTGTGGCATATCCTCAATTGAGACATCAAAACATGAAATACCTAACCATAAATGCAGGACTATTATCCGAAAGAATCTGTTCCGGACAAGAATATTGAAACACCACTCAATTAAGGAGGAAGTATCTAACAACAGTTGTAGAGGTGCTAGCAAAAGCACCAACTTCCACCCAACGAATCAAATATTTAGAAGCAATAATAATATATTCATTATCAACAATCAATCATGGAAAAGGTTCCATAAGATTAAACGCCACCAACTCAAACGGATGGGAAATTGCAATTGACTCCAATCATCCTTCCACAACACGAGGGGGAGTATTACAAGCTTGACACTAAATGCAACTACACACATACTAGATAACATTATGTTGCATTTTCAACTAATAGAAAGACCTATGCAGCTTCTCGGTCACACGATGATATCCCATATGCCTAACTAGAATAGAAAAATTATGGTAGGTATAGAGAAACCATAGAATAAATATTGAAGGCACCACTAGCTGTAAATGATCATCATGATCTATCCCCACAAAATAAAGAAGGTCGTCTTCAAAGTGATATTGAGAATGTAAATGTCGAAATGGCAAGTCATCAAGAACTGATGCAGAATTCTCAAACCCTTTTTGAAATTTTTGAATCCACAACTCAATCCTTTGAGCTTCACGAACCTCATCAAGAAAAGGTAAGTCTTGCTCTATACATTGTGGACACTAAACGTCAAGTATAGTAATTGCTGACAGCATAGAATCCTCATCTAGAAAATCCATAAATGTTAGAATAACAGTTTCATCAAAAACATTAGAAGAGAGTGAAGAAGGAAGAGGAGTTTGAGAGAAGGCATTAGCATTAGCCATAAAACTCCTTAGGTGATGAATAACATCAAAATTATATATATGAAGCTTTAAAGCCCATTGAGTAATACGACTAACTAGGTTTTTCCACTTCAATAATGAAATAACGGCAACATGATCACTTTCAAGTAACGTCTGAGAACTATGTAAATATGCATGAAGTTTCTCAAAACCCTAGATTATTGTTAAACACTCTTTCTTTGTCATGGAATAATTCACCTCCGTTGGTTGTAATTTATAGCTGATGTATGCAATAGAATAGCATTAACCAAGCACACTCAGGCTCTCTTGTATCAATACAACTTTAAGACCGATATCAGAGATATCCATGCGCAAAATGAAAGGTCGAGTATAGTTAAGATATCCCAAAATTGGAGGAGTTGTCAATAACTCTTTGAGATCCATGAATGTTTGCTCATAGTTTGCAGACCAAATGAAAGACGATGTTAATGACTTTAGTAACGCTCACAATGGTGCAGTGCGATAAAAAAGATGATCCATAAAACAACCAAGATATTGCACTTTGCCCAGGAACTACAATATATCATTTACACACTTCGGAGTATGGAACTTTAGAATAGCCATAAGTTTGTCAGGATCAACTTGCAAACTCTCACGAAAAATACAGTACCCAAAATAAGTTGTGTCCTTGGACCTAAACACGCACTTCGACCGCTTCAACTTTAAACCAACATCCTGTAGTCGATCCAACACTTTACAAACATCATATATGTGTTTCTCCCATGTCCTCTCCAAGTGGATCAAGAAATTATTAATGAAGTCAGCAATCACTTCCGACATATCATAAAGAACCTCATCCATCATCCGCTGGAAAGTTGCTAAAACATTGTTCAAACCAAATGGCATCACCAAGAACTCATACAAACCAAATGGTGTACAAAAAGTAGTTTTAGGAATATCTTTGTCGACCATTGGTATTTGCTAGTACCCAGAAGTAAGATCTAGCTTGGTGAACTAACGGCTTCTCCCCAGACAATCTAAGAGATCAACAATGTGAGAAAGAGGGTACACATCTAGGATTGTCACTTCATTTAAAAAACGATAATTAATGTAGAAACAAATTCTCTCATTAGGCTTTGTCACAAGATAAGGTTCACATGTTTAAAGATTCCGTAATTTTCGAATAACACCCTTTTCTAACATCTCTTTAACGTTTGCATGTAAAATCTTAATTTTTTTGGGTGACCGATGATGAACAAGAATTTTAATTGGACGAGCATTCCCAATTGGAATCGGATGACGTGTGGCAATTTTGGCCCCAAATGATAGGTCAAATATAAAGAAATCGGTATACTCCTTCATGAGTAAGTCAACTGCTGCAATACAAAGATTGTTAGAGGGATTGAAAAAGGGTAGAGCAGAACAAGATGGAAACATAAAAGGAAGTAGTGGGGAGACAAAAGTAATCAAAGCAAAGGTAGAAATAAAGGGACGAAAAGGTATAAAAGTGAGAAGAATGGATAAAATATAAAGAAGTATGAAATAATGGGGAGAAGCCTCAAAGTTATATTTGGCATGATTGTGTTGCAACTAATTCATACTAAAGATGAGGTCAAAAGCTTGACTTGGTGGCAACAGGTTGAGCAATAGAAGATAAACTCAAATTTATATCAACTAATACAAAGAGAATAATATGAGACTTTTTGTTATAAAAACAAGCTTGGAAAATAAACATTAAACAAACTGGTGCCAAGTATCACCCCTTAATGATACTCTTGAAAAAAATATAAAAGGGTCATTGACTTATTCGTGCAAAATCCCTCTATTATTCGTGTGACTTTTCGTTTTCTAGACGCATCTCAGTATCTAAATCTTCCATTGCAACAACACCAACAGAATGTTATTGACGCTAAAGTGTTTACCCAGAAAATGAAAGTTGCTAATCTAGAAAATGACAACAACACTGATAAATGTGACTAACTTCATCACACGCCCAACAGTAAACATCACAGCCACGACCATAGCCATACACTTCAACCTCACAATAGCTTAATAATAATTCCAATTTGCAAAATTCTTGAGCTTATTGGGCATGAAATTTTTTGTCATACAAGTTTAGACAAGTTACATGTAGATTATGATGAATGTCTGTAGCGAATTATTTTTTTTTAAGGATGCCCACTAGACAGCGTCCAAGTCTCTGCAAGGAGGTGGCTTGGGATCTGACAGCAGTGTCGTGTTTCCTCCTGCTGGTCCACATTTTATTCTCGTAGGATTTTGCGTGCCAACCTTCACAGTGAAAGGTCAGCCTATTTTTCACGAAAGAAACGAGGAAAGTTTGAGCTTACCGGTGGTTTTTCTCCTTTTCTCAGCATCTCGACGATCTCGACAACACGCTTAGGCGTCAAGTCCTCCTGTTGTTTGTGAAATCAGTAAAGCAGTGACTATAGAGGTTTTGATGAATCTTACGTAATAGTTGTAACTATATCCCTCCGATCCATTGGTATAATCGGAGACCACGACCATGGGAGCATTTACGCAGCAGCCCTGCCATATCACTTCCATTGGTGAGTGAAACAAACTAATATGAAGAGACTCCAACATTACCATGCATTCCATTTCGCCGACTGAAAACATCCCGTCCTTGGTCACCTCTGCAAGGAAACTGTGAGTATGGATTCCCAAAAGGAATAAATCGTCATCCATCACCATTGCGTTTTACGCCCAGGTGCTTGAGAAGTGCCGCCTCGATGTCTCGAGAGCCACGAATCATGCACGGTGTAGTTCCACAGACTTGTATGTGGTATTTTCCCACCTGTAAAGCTCATGAAAACCCAGAACCACGCACAAAAATTCCATTTTTACCTTCGTCCTGTTGAACATGGAGTAGAATGTTGCAACTTCGTAGACCCGGATGCTGGGAACTCCAATGATCTCAGCAATCTGTTTCGACAGTTCTAATGGAAACCAAAGAGAAAAAAAAGAAGAACTCTACCTTGTTCATCGCTGAAACTGGAAGCCAGCCTCCGTGCTGCTGCTGAGCGAGATCCAGCAGTGGAATCACCGCGGACTGCTTATAGTTAAGTGGATAGTGAGACATGATTTCTTTTGCCTAGGAGGAAGAAAAAAATTCGTCATCCCAAGCTTAGATACGATGAAAGATCTTCCATACCTTGTCCATGTTTGCTTTCGTAAACTCAAATGGCGTGTTTTCATTGTTGTCTTGGCTGTTTATATGCTGATAGAGAAAACAAGGACGAAGCAAAGGAAAGAAGAAAGTAACTTAGCAGTGAGAAGCAGGAAGAATAGACAGACTTACAAGATTTAAAGCAGTGGAATAGAGCCTAGCATCCCGAAAACCCTGTCGTTTCAAGGATTTCGTGAGAAAAATCTCCCAGGGCTTGAAATCGCGAGGAGATTCTCGATGCGTACCTGGAGGAGCGCGCGTGGACGAATCGATGAGGGCAAAATTCTTCGCAACGCCTGCATTGCTCCAGGCAATCGAGCTCCAAAACTGCCCTAGACTCTCCCGTTATTCCAATTATAAAGGATTGGCCCAAAGCCCTAAAACCCTGTTTCTATTTCTAGGGCTCTCCCATGGCAATGGTGAGAATTGCTCCATTTTGCTCGAGGAGCGGCAGCTCCGCCTGGATTTCGCGCTGGGAATCGCCAGCGCCGCGGCGCAGCAGCAGCATTCGGTTCGCCATCCGAGCAATGGCGGCATCGGCATCGCACGAATTCGACTACGACTTGATCACTATTGGCGCTGGAAGTGGCGGCGTGCGAGCGTCGCGATTCGCTGCCAATTTCGGTGCGCGAGTGGCCGTCGTCGAGCTTCCATTCGCTACAATCTCGTCGGACGAGGCAGGCGGCGTCGGTGGCACGTAAGTTTTCTATTTTTTCTTTCTCGTGTGTGTGGATTTGAGCTCCGGAAACCAGCTTTTTGTGTTGCTCCTTTTGATCTTGCCTGCATTTCCTTGCAGCTGTGTTCTCCGAGGCTGCGTTCCCAAAAAGCTGCTGGTTTATGGATCCAGCTTCGCCCATGAGTTCGATGAGAGCAAAGGATTTGGATGGTCGTATGATTCGCCACCAAGGCACGACTGGAAGACACTGATGAAGAACAAGAACACGGAGCTCCAGCGCCTTATCGGAGTCTACAAATCGATCTTAAGCTCGGCCGGTGTCACGCTCGTGGAAGGCCGTGGAAAGGTTCTTCCTTTAACCTCCTAAGTATGCTTTTCTTGTTTTCCTTGCTTCTTGTCAAAGCTAAAAGCTTGTGTTCTCTCTCTCTTTTTGTTCTTGTCCCCGATTTCTTTTCAGATTCTCGACGCTCATACTGTTCAAGTCAGCGGCAAAGAGAAGTACACTGCAAAATACATACTAGTGGCAGTGGGTGGACGTTCCACGGTTCCCGACATTCCTGGCAAGGAATTCGTCATCACATCGGACCACGCGCTGGATTTGCCTGCAAGGCCAGAAAAGATATGCATTGTTGGTGCTGGCTACATTGCACTGGAATTCGCCAGCATTTTTAACGGGTTCGGCAGCGAAGTCCATGTCTTTCTACGTGGTCCTAAGGTTCTCCGTGGATTCGATGACGAGGTAACCGTGCTCTTCCCGCTGCACTGGCGTACTAGATATTGTGATGCAGATCCGGGATTTCGTGGCCGATCAGATGGCAGCGAAAGGAGTGAAGTTCCACTTTGAGGAGTCACCGGAAGCTGTAGAAAAGTGTCCGGACGGTTCGCTCCTTCTGAGAACCAACAAAAGTACGGAGAAGACAAAATGTGTGATGTTTGCAACGGGGCGTGCTCCCAATACGAAGGTCTGTACAACTTTCCCGCGAGCGCTGGCTAACAAGTTTTCGTGTGCGCAGAACCTGGGACTCGAAGACATCGGGGTCCGTCTCGGAAAGAATGGAGCCATCATGGTATAGCTTCAACTCGCTTGTTTTCTTGCCTATCCTTTTCTTTGCTGGTTTGTCGACAGGTAGACGAGTACTCAAAGTCAAATGTGGACTCGATTTGGGCCGTGGGGGATGTAACCAACAGAACGAACTTGACGCCTGTGGCTCTGATGGAGGGCATGGCATTTTCCAAGACGGTGTTTGGTGATCGTCCTACAAAGCCTGACTACAAGTAAGTGTCGAGCTCGTTTTGGCTGCTAGCTGATGCAGTTTGGCTGTCACAGCAACATTCCGTCCGCAGTCTTCACACAGCCTCCTATTGGGACAGTTGGTCTTACGGAAGAACAGGTGATGCTGGCTGTTTCACGGACACGGCTTTTGGAACTTTTTGACAATGCAGGCTATCAAGGAATTGAGAAATATCGATGTGTACACATCCTCGTTTCGTCCAATGAAGGCAACGCTCTCCGGTCTTAGCGACCGAACCTTTATCAAAATGATCGTGGATTGCGCTACCGGCAAAGTTGTAGGAGTGCATATGTGTGGAGAGGATGCCGGGGAGATTTTGCAGGTTGAAGTATAAGTTGCTCGATGCGTCTGAGGCTAAGATATCCTTTTTCTCTTTTGGAGGGGGTTGGAATCGCGGTGAAAGCAGGCTTGACAAAGGATCACTTCGACGCTACCGTTGGAATCCATCCGACTTCTGCCGAAGAAATTGTTACAATGAGATCACCAACAAGGAAGATCCGTGAGGATGCCGAGGTATGTTCTCAGAGACTCTCGTCTTGAATAATCTCAAACTCTTTTCGATCAGGTGAAAGACAGAGACCAGACGACAGCTAGTGGATAGATTGCTCTACACTTCTCGGGTAAATGTAGAGCAATCCTTTCCACCTCGGTGGTTTTCTTTTTTTCTTTTTTGCTTTTACGAAGAGATTTTTGCGATAAATGCTTCCATGTCTGGAAACAGCTGCTTTGTTTGTCGACGAGACAAGAGACACCGCATGACGTTTTGTTTTTGTCAGAGCTTGCACAAGCGAACGAGCGCTTTTTATTGACAATCCTGGATCGGATCGGTATGTTCTACTTGTATCGCTCCTTGTGGATCTCTCTCACCTGATTACTGACTTGCAGATTCTCGTGTGGATCGATCAAAAGTTCCTTGTAAGATAAAACTCAATTTTTTTTCTTTTCGCTCGTGAGTTCCTCGATTAAGGAGGATGCCATGGATGAGAAATTGAGGTAAAACCAAAACTAGACAGCTGGTTTGTCATGGTAAGCTGACGACGATCCTGCAGGGCAATAAACATCTCGCGTTCGCAGTGGCCTTTGTTTTCATTCCCGACTGGTTCGTTTACAGAGTTTGTCCGTGTGTCTCTCATATAAGAACTCTCTTCATCTACACACGCGGTACGTAAGCTTTCTAACTCCACTTGTCTTTCAGGGATCTTCGGAAAGCTCCCGCAGCGGTGATCGATGGTGTCAAACGAGTTTGCAATCGCCCAAAAAAGTGAGCTTTTTTTTGCTTGTCGATGCCCACCTAGTGATCTTTCGTTGTCACTCGCGACACCATAGTTTAATCCAGGCAAATAACGTATCGACGCAAACACACACTGGCGTCAATCGACACGATCGCGCGAAAATGATCCAAAGCTCTTGGTATGCTTGTCACGAGGGATATGCGGTGGGATATCCCTCCCCTCAGATTCGCCGCACGCGGCGGCATCAGCGGCAAACACGTGGCGCGCACGCGGTGGCTGACGTGGCGGTGCCCACGCCCCCTTGCAGGTCCACCGGCTGGAACCGGTTGGCGGGACAAAACCCTGGGGTGAAAAACCAAACTTCTTACCCGCTGGGTAACAAATTCCACCCCAATGTTGACGCCATAGCCGGGTCTGCGAGGAAGCGATTTCCAAAATTTGGCAAGTGTGGGGGCGATCTCTTGGCATATTTGGAAGCTCGCGAGGAGCATTGGCGAGGGCTAGATCGTCGCGGCGGGGGCGAAGAAATCGCGAGCGCTAGCGATTTGGCGGGGGCGCTGCTACTATGGAGGAGGATTCTTTTCGTTTCCAGGGCTGGGGGATGGCGACGGCGATGGCGATCACAAGGCGCGATTTCTTCGTCAAGCTCAAGCAGCGGCAGCATTCGAGGTTGAAGTAGGGGAGCTCACAATCTTTGGCTCTTTGTTCTTCTTCTTGGATCTTTTCTCTATCTCCCAATCTCTCCCTCTCTTTCTCTCTCTCCCTCCCTCTCCCTCTCTCACTGCCTGGTTCGCTCGTCGCCTGTCGACGCTCAAGCACAGCGGTGAGTCGGGTTCTTTGATTCTCATTCTTGCGGATTTGGTGCTCATTCCTCTCGAAATTTCGCTCTCCAGAGATGCAATCAGGGGATTCGGATGGGCAATTAGCAGCCGCCGCCGCCGCCGCCGCCGCTGCTGGATCGTCGTCCGCGCCTGGAGTTCCATGGTGGGGTGGAGTCTGCCATCTCCCACAGCAGCCTTCTGCAGCTCCCGATAAGCAAGTGGTAGCGTCTGCCGCGCACAATTCCACCACAGGTGTGTGTCGAATTCTTCCTTCCGGTGTGGAATTCTCTCTTCTTCTTTTCCTTCTTTCTTTTGCTCGTTCTTGCTTGCGTTAATCTTTTTGTCCTAACCATGGTTTCATGTTTGAAGCTTTCTAGTTTTAGAGTTAAGAGAGCTCGTGTACTGATGCTGAATGCATCGCAAGGTTTTGCAGCAGTTCTTCTTGCAGTATGTACTTTAGGACTAAGATCTTTGTTCCTTTTCTTTTGAAGTTGCTCCTCGATTGCTGTTCTAAACTTTGTTTTTTGGGTGTTCCTCCTGGTTTCTTGCCTTCGTTTCTTATACAGGCTATGATGAGAATGGTGGCGATGAGCCGCAGCACCAGCAGGCGCAGCAGAATCCAGCACTGGCCGGGCTTCCACCGCCTCCTGGCGAATATGTAAGTTGCTTTACGTCTCCTATATATCTAGTGTTTAAACTTGTAGAACTGGTTTTCATAGGTGCAAGCCGCGTATCCATATTCGGACCCCTTCTTTGGTGGCATGATGGCGGCGGCGTATGCAGGCCAGGGCTTAGTAAGCTATAGAACTGTGGATTTGTTGGATCCAAGGTTGAGATTTTAATGGTTTGTTTGTTTCGCAGGTCCAACCTCATGTGCTTGGACTCCAGCAAGCTCGCATGCCACTTCCAACGGAAATTCTCGAAGAAGAGCCGGTTTATGTCAATGCGAAGCAGTATCACGGCATCCTTCGCCGCAGGCAAAGCCGAGCGAAAGCCGAGTCGGAGAACAGACTGATCAAAACTCGCAAGGTCGGCAATCTTAGAAAAGCTCTTTGTTTCGTTTTTGCTTTTTCTTTTTTTTCTGATCAAACTTTGGAAACTTTGAACAGCCTTACCTACACGAATCCCGGCATCTCCACGCCTTACGGAGAGCTCGAGGCTGTGGGGGCAGATTTCTCAACAAAAAGACCAACAAAGACAACGAGACCGAGACAACGACGACAAACGTGACATCTAACACTTCCACCGGCAGCCGCAACCGCAACACCACCAACATCAACGCTCCCAGCAATCGATCTGAGAGCTTATCATCAGGAAACCTGGAAGCGAGTAACCCCTACCACCACGTAATGGCATTCTCGAACGGCCACCATAGCTTGCAACAGGACTCGCAGCTGTTCCACGCTTCGGCATTCCATCCCATCTCCGGCGATGAAGGAGTCCAAGCAGTGGCAGCAATGCAATGAGAAGAGATCCATCCAACTTTCGAGAAGTTCGACGAAGACTGTCTCTGAGCTGAGCTAAGAAGAAGGAAAAAAGAAAGAAAAAAAAAAGAAATGAGTGTCAAGTTCTAGGAAAACGTAGAGAAGAGAGGAGGAGTTTAGTTTGATCCTTTTGTTGTGGCGTGTATAGATTATTGACGCAAGCACAACACGATGGTGATTATTTTATGCTGTGTTTGCGATTCCACTTGGCAGCCAGAAACTTTGTCTAGTTTTTGGTACGGACGCTCGCTTCTACGGCGCTTCGTCTTCCTAGGTCAGAGTCAAAAATATCCATCTAGTATTTCATAACATATATTTCTATTTTCTTGAAATTGTTTTCCAAAATTCATGTTTTAAAATGAATAAATTATTTCAAAACCTTTATGTATGACGTGTAAGAATACGGGATAAAAAAGAAATTCCTCTGCACGTTTTTTTCCAATTCCCAAAACAATGCACCTTTATCTTACAAATCCGTATTGGAACAAAGTTCCTCTCAAGTTTCCGTCAAGTTTCATCTCCCAATCAACGAATGCGGAGCAGACGAAGTCCCGGACGACTGCGAGGAGATCGAGAACGCAGTGGAGGAGGAGGCGGCGGTCGCGCTGCCAGACGAGGAGGCGGAGGAATCCATCGCCACCTTGGGTGGCGGCGGAAGCAGCACCGCCAAATTCCCCTCCAGCATTTGCACCACCTTGCTCATTACCGGCCTCGCACTGGCCACGTCCTGTATACACCAAAACGCCACCTTCACCACCCTCTCCAGCTGCACACCGTCAACATCCGCACGGTACATCCGCTCGTCCACCGCGCCCTCGAGCCGCCCGGCCTCGAGCTCCCTGTAAAGGTACGCGGGGTACCGCTGCATGCCGCGCGGTACCGCGCGGCACGTGTCGAAGTTGCGGCGCCCGCCCACCAGCTCCAGCAGCACCATGCCGTAGCTGTACACGTCCGACTTGGCGGTAATGGGCATATTCGCCAGCCACTCCGGCGCCATGTAGCCACGTGTCCCGCGCACAGTGGTCAGGTTGCGTGCGTTGCCCTCGTCGATGAGCCGCGCCAGGCCAAAGTCCGAGACCTTGGGTGCGAAGCTATCGTCCAGGAGGATATTCTCTGGCTTGAGGTCGCAGTGGACGATTGGCTCGCGGCATTCCTCGTGGAGATAGGCGAGAGCCCTAGCGGTGCCCAGCGCGATCTTGAATCGCGTCGGCCAGTCCAGCGATGGCCGCGCTTCCTGGTAAGAATCGTCCTCATCTTCGCCGGGTGCGAGTGGTCTTGACGATGTCGATAAGCTGGTGGATGCAGTGGCGGTGGATCTTGCCTTCTGGGCGCCAGATCGTGAGAGATTGCTGGATCGCGACGGCAATGCTGCTTCCTGGCCTCCAGACTTCGAAATATCGCTGGATCGCAACGAGAATGGCCGCGACGCGTCGCTGGATTGCCAGGATCTATCTTGGCCCCATTCCAGGTCGTGGTCGTGGTGGAAGAGGAAGCGATCCAGCGATCCATTGGGCAGGAACTCGTAGACGAGCAATCGCGTCGCGGCTCCCTCGGCGCAAAATCCCACCAGGCGCATCAGATTCATGTGGTGCGTGCTCCCGATCGTCGCTACCTCGGTACGAAACTCCTTCTCCCCCTGGAAAATCCCCTCGAGCTTCTTCACGGCTATGGCGGTCTTGCTCACAGGGAGCGCGAGGGATCCCTTGTACACGGGGCCAAATCCTCCCTCGCCAATCCTCGTCTGGAAGTTATACGTCGCGTTCTGGAGCTCCTTGTACGTGAATCTCATCGGCGCGCCAGAGGCATAGTCCAGGATGGCGTGCCGCGCGGCTTCCTGGACCCGTCTCGAGTACCGCCGGCGGTACACCGCCCATCCCACCGCCAGCTCCGCCAGCACCAGCGCCGCCACTGTGACGCCCACGGCAATGCCGATTGCCCGCCCCTGATTCGACGATCGCGGCTCTGACGAGACCGATGTGGGTGGAGAATTCGCGGCCGAGGTACACACCTTGAGGAAGGCGGTGGATTGGATCGAGGGGGACGAGTAGCCGCTCATGGACGTCGATCGAAACTGGACACAGTGGCCGGATCCATCGTTTGGGACGAGGCAGCCAAAGCAGCTGGAATCGCCGCGGCAATTGCTCGTGCACTGCTCGCTGTTGCTGTTCGATGTCACGGTGGATCCACTGTCGAGCCAAGCGGTGGAGTTCGTCGCGATCAGCTGGTTGCTCTCGGTGGCACAATCGCTGGCCACATTCCCGGTGTTGGTGCATCCAGCGTTACGCCGGCTGGGATCCACGAAGCCCAGCCCAGTCGGGCAGTCGCATACCGTGCGGTATGCCACCGGTGCCTGGGACGGTACCGCGCGGTACGAGCATATGCCGTAGTTGCCACAGTAGTTGTACACCTGGCACTGGTCAGACACCGCCTGCCACCGCGCGGACCATACCGCCTCGATTAGAGTGTACAGCCGGAGGTTGCCATCGTCGTCGAGCGTGAGGCGGCGGCTTTGCCCTGGCCCATAATCCTCCGGGAAGAACTGGCGCACTGTGGAGGTGGCGTTGAGATTGAGCACGCCATTGACATCCACCACCGCATTCGTGGGAATCGAGGAATTTCCACTCCCATCGGTGTCGCTGCTCCAGTACTGCGCGCTTCTCCAGCGAAGCGTGAGATTGCCCGATTGATCCATGGTGAGGGTGTAGCCGCCGGCGCGCGAGGTGAGATTGCGGCCCCTGGGGAGGAATTGGCCGGGGAGGAGCGTGCTGCTGGGATGATCGAAGCTGCTCCACACGACCTGGCCGCTGGAGTTCCGGAGCGCGAGATTACCTGATTCTTGGAGCTGCCCGGACGAAGCCCCAGTGGCGCCGCTCGTCCACGATGTGGTGCTGGCGCCGTCGCGCACCGCCAGGGATCCATCGCTGGAGAGCTGGAGGATTGCGCCGGCGCGTGACGCCGGGGCGGCAGTGTCCCACACCAAGACTTGCTGCGAATCCGCGCGGTACCAAATCCCTAGCTCGAATTCCCCGGGGCTGCGCGGCGATGGCGCAAATCCGAGGGAGAAGCTGCCGCTGGAGATCGATGCTGCCGCGCCCGCGGTGGCGATCGTTTGCCCTGACGCGAATTGGTCCTGCGCGAGAGAGGAGGGGAGAGAACAAGAGATCCAGAGTATGGCTATGGCGGAGGAGAGGAGAGCATCCACCATTCTTTCTTCCTCCTCGTGCTCTCACTCGAATTCCATGAGTGGTGATTAGGCTATTGTATGTAGCTTGTCGCGATACACATTCAAAGACTTTGGGCAGCAGCGCGTTTTTGTCTCATTTTTTTTCCGTTCGTTCACACCTTTGATTGATAAATGAAGGTTTAGGGCTTTTCGGGTTTTAGGGTTCTTCGATGCCGGGATGGAGGGCGCACTGCCCGGGGCGATTCCGTGGCCTGCGCCGTGGAAGCTTTGTATCGCTGGCTGGAGCAATCAACCGGCGATCGACGAATGCGCTCCATTTTCATCGATTTTGCGTCAGATGCCTGTGGACACACAACGAGGTCTGTCCGAGTGGGATGGCTTTAGTCCGATCTAGCACTGTCCGAATGCAAGCGAAGGAAGAGCTTTTTCTGTTTTAGGAGGGCGATTGGAAGCCCACGCGATTGAAATGGAGGATTGTGGTTTCGTATGACGGCACTCGTTTCTCTGGTAACACTTTTATCTCTCCTCGGTTGCTTGTCTCGCTGATCGAGAGGTTTGATCTCAAGGGTGGCAGTACCAGCCGGATTTTCCAACCGTCCAAGGATTGATCGAGGATGCACTGACAAAGCTAACGCGTTACACCCGAGAAGAGCTCCTCATGGCGGCCGCAAGTAGGACGGATGCTGGAGTTCACGCTCTGGGCCAGGTAAGTTCACCCTCTTCTTCTCTTCGATCTTTTACAACTACTTTCTCTATCTCTCTCCAGGTCGCGCATTTCCATTCTCCTGCTTGTATCGGCGACTTGAGCCGGATCCATCGGGGCCTAAACGGCACGCTTCCTCACGAGATTCGTGTTCGTGAAATCTCTCCAGCGAAATCTAGCTTTCACGCCCAGGCTTGTGCTCGGACAAAGAGGTACCAGTACAAACTTTTTGTGGCTCCGGTCATGGATCCACTCTTGCGCTTGTACGCTTACCACGTACCTGAGAGGCTCGACGTTGCTGCTATGGCGGAAGCTTGCGGCTACTTCGTTGGGAAGCACGACTTCTCGACGTTTAGCAACTCATCGACGCTCCGGCCCCTGCAAAATCCCGTTCGAGAGATCTTGCGTTTCGATCTGCTGGAGCAGGCAAGCGTGGTTTCGTTTGCTCAAGAATCGGCTTTTAATCTCTTCTCTCTTGTGGCAGGGTCCAGTTCTTTGCTTCGAAATCGAAGGCACGGGATTCTTCCACAAGCAAATAAGAAACATGGTTCGTTTTCTCTTCACTTTCTTCTTGGATCTCTCAAATTCCTTCGTGGAATTTCGTCAGGTGGGATTGATCGTTGCGATCGGCAAAGGAGAGCACGAGGCTCGAGTGATTCCAGAGCTCTTGGCTATGAAAGATCGCCAAAAACTAGCTAGAGTTTCTATCACTGCTCCCTCCCGAGGACTCACGCTTGTCTCCGTCCACTACGACCAAAGCGATCTTGACTTGCCGGAAAATCTACTGTGTAGAAAGTAAAACGAAGAATATGCTTCGAATTTTTTAAAGTTCTTGACAAGAAATCCCGGAGCTTGCATCACTCCCGCGCTCGGCATGCAAGGCGCCATTGAAGAGCGCCAGCATCGCAACCCAATTCACCCCTTCTCGATGCAGCCATGAAGTAGCGTCTGGCTGGAAGGTTGTTGGGGCTGATCGCGAGGATTGTTCTTCTTCTGGAATCGAAATCGACATCGCCCTCGACATCAGATGAATCGATCGCTACTCTCGACGAGCTTCCAGGGAAAGGAGAAGATGCTGACGAGCGAGACGAGCACTCCAGCGCTTCTAGCGGTGCAGAGGAGATCTTGACTGAGATTGACAAGGGTATTGGCTGGAGCGATCACATTGGCGGGGTGAGGATGGCGAGCACGATGCTGATCGTGGCGATGATCAGTGCCGCCGGCACCGATAATGGGAGAGCTGGATCGTAGATGACGACTGTGGTGAACGTCACAGCCAGGCCCACGAAACTAAAGGCCCATCATCAGCGGGAAGATGGGTGGTTGATCGCGCTGGGAGTGCGTGTATCTCGCGAATTCTGGAAGCAGCAGTAGATCTGGCATACAAATTCGAGGGAGGAGAGAAAAAAACTCGAGTGCAAACGAGAACTTCCGAAGTATCCTCGAAAAGAACTTGGCTGCTCCCTTTGTGTGCAATCCTCTACTACGTGCGGTGATCTCCATCAGACACAGAGATTCCTGTAGTTCTTACGTAGTGCATGTCGCCTATCTCTATCACAAACGAGCCAAGGTGTTAGATCCTCAGGGGGTTTCTGGAAAGATGCCGACTGGGCCACGGCCTGGAGCAGCTCGGCCAGCCGCCTAGCCGTATCTCTGCAGCTTCATTCCTGGGAACTGGTTGATCATTTATGGTACAGGATCAGTGGTGGCTTGTTCAACGAGACATCAGCTATCTACAAACATATTTCCGAATGGAAGATGTTCTTCTGAGACATTCAACTTGGGTGACGATGCGGCTGGGCGCTGGACCGCTTTCGGGGAGGGCTTTGTGTGACAGCCAAGCTTTGCTCGTCCTGCTCGGGACGATCGGACCTGAGAAAGGAAGAATATGCCGCAAAATGGCATTGCATCGAAGGTAGTTATTGTTTCGAAGAGAAAAGCTCCATATAACGCTGGCTTTCTAGATCGCAACCTAGGATCTCAAACTCTTGGAATTTTAGAAAGCATTTGCAGCGGACGAGGACAATACAAGACCGACTTCCTTTGTTTCTAAGATATGATCTTCATTGTCCCGAGGGATTGCTAGTCTTCACTCATGGTCATCATCTGGGTTTTTTGTTGAAGTTTTTCCTGGTTGTTTAGACTGAGACGCTGTGCAAGATGGAAGAGTGTGGAACCAATTGTGGCCTATCTGCCGGGAACTGAAATCTCGGCATAGGAACAAGCTTTTGCTTGGAGAAAGGTCGGAGGAGAGGCTACAGGAGCAGACTTGGTATAGATTTAGATTTCCAACCAGCCTCAAATATCAAGTTCAAGGGTATCTGATGTCTTCGTAGTGAAAAGCTTGATCACAATGTACTCCAAGTTTGAGGCACGCCACGATCAAGAGCTCGGGTGGCAAAGCCGGATCTACTTTCCTGGAACGCGAATATCCTGCTACGTCGACAATGAGGTTGCTCTAGAACTCTTATGAGGTGGGCTCGCCCTCGGCACTCTCGGCCCTGGCATCCACAGAAGCTGGAGAAACAATCGGTCTCGCTGGAGAGATGCTGGGCTCTCCACTCTCGGGCTCGGAGATCCGGCAAGGACGATGGATTCCCTGCCAACGGCATCTTGTTCTACTCCAAGTGTAGGAAGACGTTCGTACGGAAGACGGTGGATTGCAAACGAAGTGACGTGGCTCGAGTTGAATTGCCACCTTCTAAAAGGTATGGATCAAGCTGGAGTCCGTCTTCCTTAACATTCTTTACGTAGTTCCCCCAGACGACACGTACACCAGCCATTTACCACATATTCATACGTTACGTATTAATATATGTAGGCCGCAGCGAAGTGTTTATTTGTGGCGTATTTACTGGCTCGCCCCAAAGTAAGTAAAAATGGTTGACGCAAGGCAATATCAGGTGGAAACACAATAAGACAGATTTTTCTTTCCGTCATTTCTCCAGGATCCTTCTCTCTGTTGTTTTCACCCCCTGCATCTCTAGATAGAATGCCGAGGCGCAAGCAGCAGGCATCGCGGGCATCGTCCGTGTCTGATCAGATCGATCAGGAGCGCAGGGAGATGCGCCTGGAGATTAAGGCATTGCATGTGCATCACAGAAGTATCTTTCTCTCTCTCTTTGCTCACCTCGATCGTTTGTTTTCGTTTTGCTTGCAAGCACACTGACATAGCAATCGTTCTTCCGTGCAAGGTCAAAGGAATAACACCAATATCTCTTCGGAGCCAGCGCCGCCGAGGCCCGTAGGCGTGCAGCAACGATGGGAGCCAAACAGCTACCAGCTGCAAATCTTGGAGGAGTTCTACGCCAAAGCGACGCCGCCATCGCCGGAGAACATCGCCAATATAGCCGAGCTCGTCGGCCAGGTCGACCATTCCAAAGTGTACTACTGGTTCAGTAACAAGAAGTCCCGCGAGAAACGCAAGCGCCGCCGCCTTGAGGAGGCCGCCGCATCCGCCTCTTCCTCTCCTGCGTTTTCTGCCATCGCCACCACGGCCGCTGCTTCATCCGGTAAATTACCTCGCGCGCCGCTTCAGAGGAAGAATGGATCATATCTTTCTCTCTTTTTCTCTCGTTTGGATCCATCCCATCGGTCTTTCTCCTGATAGAGAAGTCTCAGAGCCAGAAGCCGTAGCTTTGCTTCCAATCCTTGTTCTAAAAAACGGTGCCATTTTTTTTTCTGTGCAGGGTCGGAGCAATCGCACCATCAGTCGTACGCTGACCAGATTGTGAATGACGGTAGTTTTCTCCCAGGTAAGCTCCTTGGATAGTTCCTTCACGAGCTCTTTTTTTTCTTTTTTTTCAGATGCGTGCCTGTTTGAAACCAACGTGACGCTGGAGCAGCCCCGAATCGTAAGTAAGACGAAGGAGGGATATGCCTGACCATATTCTTTTTTTGTTTCTAGATTCCGTCGCACGAAGAAGAATCACCATTGCAGTTGAGTCTCGGTTGGAGCTTTGCCAACCTGGACGAGCACTGGGAATTCTCGTGATCCATTCTTCAAAAAGAATTGTTGATGATATCTTAACCAAATCTTTTTTATCGTTGATCCAGTGTTTTGATAGATCGGACTCTAAGACTGTCGCCGTTAGGTGATCCGGCTCTGACCATGGAGTTCGTCTTCGATTGTGGCGCTGGCGGTCGATCTTGACATCGATAACATGCAGCAGGCTTCCAAAGCGGCGATTATATTTGTTGCTGATGATTTGCATGTCTTTGCTTGCACTGTAGGGAAATGGAAACTGGACGATTATCGAAACGTCATTCTAAGTAGCACATTCTGGCCGAAGATCTAGGCAGGCACCGCTGACTGACAAAACATTCTGAGACAGTGTGTTTCATGCTGCACGTGGTGTCATTCGATCATATGTGAGGTTAAACTGTTGTGGTATTCTTTCAAGGCAACCAAGTGCTTGAGACCATGCTCTACTTGGATAGCATTGATTCCAGCAAAGATCTCTGTCCTGCTAGATTTGAAACGTTTGCTTCTGTTTCTAGGAAGTTCGGCATTCCAAGGCATAAAGAACGCATGGAGCAGCTGGAAGATCACCCCTGGAATTCTTCATGATCCATTCTTCTGAAATGTTGACGTATAACATATTCTTATGCAAATCTTTTTTCCACCACGTTCAAGGTGACTATGTCGGTGCAGTTGAAGATCCGGTCGCTAGCGAGCATGGCGGGATCTTCCTCGCCGAAAGCTTTAGATTCACAACCTTTACAACGTTGAAAAAGTCGGCATCTGTGAGTTTGAGAGCTTAAAACAACGGTAGCAACCTTGGTGGCCTGTCTCGAAAGCTTGCTCAGCTCAAAAAGAATCGAAGCTCCTGGGATCCAGCTGCTGGCTCTTGGTCCTGTCAGTTGGGCTTGGACGACGACGCACAGTCGATTTTTCCGAATGACAAGTTTGTTGCGAGGCAAGCTACCGCCTTTTCTCTCTGGTTGAGTGCTTACGTTTCCACAGAGGCGAGATATGCAAGCAAAGGCCATTGAGAAACACCTCAAGTTCTCAGATGAAAGTTCGAGCAAAGGTACGACAAGTATGAGAACAAATTTCACAAGCGTATCATGCTCAAGAAATGTCTCACTTAAGAAAGATTTCTTTTGAAAATGCCATCACCTGGGTTGGTTCTCGACTCTTGTACCTCGCGCAGCTCCATATTGTGCTTTAGATGCCTGGTGGTGGCAAAAGTGTTGACGATCCTGAGCAAATGTTGCAAGATAGGGGAATGAAAAACTTCAATCAAGACGGATATAACTGTCGGCTCCAAAGACGTAGTCAAATCCCACTAGATGCTTGTCAAGAATGAAAGTTCCCCCACTCAAGCTTTTCATAGGCAATCACTGTAATAAAAAAAACGAACAATTCATCAATGAGAACTATGGAGAAAGTCATGTGATAGCAAAGCCGTGTCCTGCTGAAGCGCAACGTTTTTCCACATGATTTAGAAGCGACCCAAATCATCCCCAAACTTGTTGTAGAATTCCTATGGTATCACTGTGATCAGTCCTGACGACTTTGCAGCAACCAATCCTTCTACCCAAATGGCTAAACAGTCCTACAAACCAGAGGAGTGTAAAAAAAATGAGAGAAAAATGAGAAAGAAGAGAAAATGAGTCAAAATTAAATTGAAGATCATAAGATAGACTTATATTGGTATAAAACTTCCTCATAGATAAAGCTACAGTACTAGTACTAATGCTTTAACTTCAAACAATTAAATTGAACATCACCATACTCAATTAAAGTGTAGGGCCACCAAGATTAAATCAAGATTAGTGAGAGCTCACTATTCTCATAGAGTTTAACAAAATATAAAATGCAATTTACCGCATAATGTTTTAAAAAAAGTATAAAGGTCATTTTTCTAAAAAAGTATAATAGCTTTTTCTATTCCAAACTTTACATAACTCAATTGTCTTAACCCCAAAAGTTAGTATCCCTTTCGGCTTGCATTATACAAATTATATATTAAGGTTTAGGCTAACTAAAGTCAAATATAACCTTTCACTAGTTTGTACTAACTTACAAAACGAAATGGTTTTCAAAAAAAAATAATCAATAGATCAGCCATTGGAAAAACTTAAGAAAATTTATGGAAAATTTCCATTATAGAGAAAGAATGACTTTCAGTCTAAGAATACAAACTTCTTTCTACCTAGAACTTTACATAAGTTCACCTCAATATGAATTTTCATGACTCAATAGTATGTCTAAATATCAAATATCATGCCCATATTTTTTATATCCAATACCAACATTCGTAAAATGCAAAATGAATATTCAATGCTTGATCACAAAGACTATATCTTCAAATATCCATATTGCACTAACACTTTTCTTCAACCACTTTCAAGATCTAATGTGAAGCCAAAACACTAACAAGAAAAATGATATGGAAAATCAAGATCTAAAGAAAATTTTTCATCTCTTGAAATAACAATGCCACTTCTACTAACATAAATGTTAGTGATGTCAATGCCTTAATTACACACTTGCTCTATCCAACAATCTATTCCAAGTGCTAATGAATAAACTAATAAGCCATAGTAAATGAATGTTATAACCTTTTTAACACCTTAATGGGCAACTTCTCAAAAACCAAAGTACTAGTATACATTTAGCATATTATAATCACTTTTGAGAACTTAGTCAAAACTACTTTAATATTACTATTTGCAAGTAGATTACCTTTATTATCAACCATTTTGGGGTTGATCATCATTTAACCAAGCAACTTCGTAAACACATTGTTCACTATCACATTGATATGATTAAAAATCACAATAATTTGATCATCAATTGAGCAACACCATAAGCAAACCCATATTGTTACTTCAAAAGTTTATGTGAGTATCAAGTGCCAACTCGATTCAATAAAATACAATATAAATGCTACACCCTACCAATAAAGATTTACAATAATGAACACATTAATTTTTGTTTATAATAAGGACAAGTTCATGCCACTCTCTTTCCAACAAAACTCAAAACTAATCATACACCAATCTACTCAAGGAGCAATAGCAAGGTTTCATAAAAAAGAATTGAGCATTACAATTCAAATCTTCAATAGCAAGCCTAGATAAAATGGTTTAGCACTTCACTATTATCCATCCCATGACTCACCACTTGTAATACCATCATAATTAACATATATCAAGATAGGGACTCTTCATTGCATAATGTGAATATGAGCAATGAGTTAACACTTTATTGTAAATTATTTCTCCAAGAAAAGAAGATAATTTATGTGTTTAATCTTTCATCATTGATGACTTTCTTTCCAAACCCTATTTTGACTAAACCTTAAATTTGCTTTCACACTACTTTCAGTCTAATCCAAGAAAAATTTATGAGAGAGCATGGCAATAACTACTTGAACCAATAGATTAATCCCTACAGTCTTAATTGATCCACTCATAATCATGTCTAGAAAGAACCCATTAGTGCTATAGTTATAGACTAACCTATTCACCATTTATAGCAAACCCAAGGAAGGTTTACTTTTACCCACAGTACGTGGAATAACTCATGGAACCACCGATAAACTAACATTAATCCTGCCAATTCAAAGTGTAACTTTCAATTGCTAATGTGCCTCATTCACAAGCCCAAACGCAAACTTGTGCAAATGGAACATCTCAATCCATCTTATGAGCCCAAGCACAAGCTCACATAATATCACATAAAAGGTAACCAAAATCTATATCCAAGGAATGAATGCAAAGTCATAGCATCCAAACGTGTACCCACTTGGATTATCATTTTCATCTTTACATATGCAATAAGATTAATTGCCTAATCTTATTGGATAGTACTCATGGTGATTTATCATGGGATAACCATGAAGCAAAACCTAAACCCTTCATCTGCCATGTGTCATATGCCACATGCCACATGCCATATGTCCAAGGAAAACGAAGTGGAACTCAAGTCTCAAGGCCTTGAGCCACTGAATGAAGGAATAGAGCTAAACTCCTAAGCATGGAGCCAAGGAATAACAAAACTGGAGCACAAAATGACTTCCGAGTATACAACTCAAAGAGTGAAAAAACAAGAGCATAGAGCCATTTGGAACAATCCTAGAGCATCCCATATCCAATGCCAGGACCAACACACATAATGGAGCTAAATAGAGTCTAGTGCTATTTTAGCATATCGGTGGCTTAATGTGAGGATATGGGTATTCCATTAGCTAGCATGGTGTGAAACTTGGGCTTGGACCCAAGCCAAACAAAAAAGAAAGACAAACACCCCCCCCCCCTCCCCCCTCCCCCCTCCCCCCTCCCCCCTCCCCCCTCCCCCCTCCCCTTCCCTCTTGAGGAATACATGCTTTAGGCTTTTACCCTAGCCATCCTTAATACCAAGAGTTAAGTCTCTAAGACTAATTTGAAACTTACTAAATATATAATGGTGCTAAATTGTGAATTTGGGCATGGGACAAACACTATTGTGTTTAGGACAATTTTTACATTCCGTAGATATGCTAAATTGACAAATCTAGACACTTTCCATAAATAGCAATTAAAACCGAATAGAACTAACACAAAGTGCATGATAGCGAGGATGTTTGATAGACACAGTAAGCTATTAATTAACGAATATTGAGGGACCAAACTCAATATCACAGGGGTTCCCAACACTAGCAAGTGCAAGTCAACAAATGAGTTTCTTTAACCAAATCAAGTATGTTTGACTAATAGCATTTAGGAATTCCACCCTTATACTCATATGGTCAAGTGCACACGTGAAGACCAATTTCTCAACTAGCTTAAATGAAGATTGAAAAAGGGACTAGTAATACCGACCTCCTGCCATCATAGCAATAAGGAAAGAATATCCAAAAAGATTAGCCGATAGATAACTTTCGATACCCGCAATCACATTCACGACATCTAACCTCCTTATTCCAATAAGCAATCTTATAAAGTTAGCTTCCACCATTTCAATCAATTATACCAAACTTTTATCTAGTTATTTTATAGTCATTAAGTCCTATAACTCATTGTTAGTGCTTTCACACCTTTATCAACATTTGGTCAAAGCACTTAAATCCCTTACCTTCCAATTTAGACTATGTTAATCCCATTTCTATTGTGGTTCTTTTCATAAACTAGTCAGTTTGACCTCCAAACATCTCTTCTTCAGATACTTTATATCTCTACACTATTGATTTTACAAGCCTATCCTCATGACACATCCACTTGTGTCTAAATCTTTGCTAAGACCATAATAATTGTTTCTTATGCTAACTACTATTTAGCACTGCATTATAGTGTTCAAACATAACTCTTCATAAAAGTTAATTTCTTTTGTGAACACCTTTTCACAACTTTAGTATGCCATCTTCTACTATCAATAAAATACTTATTATTTTCATATTTGAACCTCATGATTCTTGTAATTTATAAACTCCTAAATTTGGACTTCCCAAGAGGTCACCTAGCCTAGTATTATTCAAACCCAATGACATTTAACCCCAAGTATCCTAAAACCCTTAACCGATTAGAAAAGGGGATGCACTCTTGTTCATGGGCACTTTCCCTCTATATTTGAAACCTTATGGATCGTCTCTCGAATTATTCTCTTTGGTTGCTTACAATCCACTATGCTTCCCTGTAAGTTTACGCCCTTGTGAATGGAAGCTAAGAGCCGCAGCTGTTCTGAGAGCCCTGCTCTTTTGACACCCTACCCCTCGGGTCGAGCTTAGCCGGGAGCAAACTAAACCTACCAAATGTCAATCAACATGTGGTGTGATTCCTTTAGCCAACCAATAGAGTCGAACTCAAGACCCCTTTAATACCAAATGTAAACTTTTAAATTTGGACTTCCCAGCCCAATACTATTCAAACCCAATGACGCTTAACCCTAAGTATCCCAAGACCCTTAACAAATTGAAAACACTCTTGTTCATGGGCCTTTTCCCTCTATATTTAAATTCTTATAGATCGTCTTTCAAGTTGTTCTCTTTAGTTGCTTACATAGTCCTTCACTAGGTACAACACACTTTAGTTCAAACATATTTCTTCCAAGCAATTAGAACCATCTTATAACTCTACTAAGTTATCTAGTTTTTAGACTTTGCTAATCCAATAACCCAAAATGTCCTTGCCTCATGATTACTTTTGAGGTGTTACCACACTTGAATACAACCTTTGTATTTATGTTTTATTCATAAAAATCATATTTATTCTAACACTTAATTATTATTTGTTCTATGTAGGCTACTTTTACCTCTTAGAATTATCCTTCTACATCATAAAAATGCCAACTCATCCTCTAAATACACCTCTAACTCCTTAGATGGTTTTAGCATTGATTAAAGGTAGCCTTAGCTACTATTGCAAGGATATATGTTCTTGTCTATATTTGACCTCTTATGGTCATTAGCTCCATTCTCTAATTCTTGAGCACCATTCTTAATCATATGAGCATAATTTTATAACTCCTTTATTGTCTAGGAGTTTCTATTATTCTTGTGATCCCAACTATAGTTGTTTACCACAACTATATTATCTAGTTTGTTATGTCAAATATTTATATGGATCATATCCTCAACTTTTTTAGGAAATCTTTTTTACTATTCCTAATATCCAAAGGCTATTCCTTTATTAACCCCTTTCTATCCACCACATTGCATACATGTTCACATATAAATTAAAGTGGAGAGCTATACCTTCCAAACACATTACTCCTCAAGGATAAACCCACTTCTGGGACCGTCCGATATTAATATCAAATAGTGATATACTTTACTATCAATAAGAGTCAGATTAAGGAATAGTTCTAATACCAAATTGTAAGTGACTAAATTTTTTATTTGACTTTAATCACTTAACAATGCCTTTGACATTTTGAAGGAGTTTCACTTATATTTATAAGCTTATGAATTTGGACTTCCCGGAAGGTCACTTAGCCCAATACTATTCAAATCCAAAGACACTTAACCCCAAGTATCCCAAGACCCTTAATCGATTAGAAAAAGGGGTGCACTTTTGTTTATGGGCCCTTTTCCTTTATATTTGAACATTATGGATCATCTCTTGAGTCGTTTCCTTTGGTTGCTTACAATCTACTACGCCTCCTTACAAGTTCACGCCTTCGTGAATGGAAGCTGAGAGTCGCAGCTCTCCCGAGAGCCCCACTCTCTTGACACCCTACCCCTTAGGTCAAGCCCAGCCGGGAGCAAACTGGATCTTCCAAATGTCAATTAACATGTGGTGTGATTCCTTTAACCAACCAACAAAGTTGGCTTAAGACCTCTCTAATACCAAATGTAAGGTCCTGAATTTGAACTTCCCGGGAGGTCACCTAGCCCAATACTATTCAAACCCAATGACGCTTAACCCTAAATATCCCAAGACCCTTAACCAATTGGAAAAGGGAGTGCACTTTTGTTCATGGGCTCTTTCCCTTTATATTTGAATTTTATGGATCGTTTTTTGAGTCGTTACTTTTGGTTGCTTATAATATCCTCCATAGGTTCTTATTTGCATTGGGGTACTTGCTTACTCCTAAATGTGATCTCAAGATCATATCAACTTTGCACTTAGTCTAAGTGCTCCATGTGTTTAGTTTCATTTTTAAGACCCAAAGGTACTATCAATATCTTAGCCTGTTATGTGAAAGCTATATTTATTTGCCCTTGTCTCATTAGTAATCTAAGACCACCCACAATATGGTCCCATCTCTTTGAGACTGGGCCATCTATTTATAAGTGGTCATCTCATAACAATATCTTAGCATCTTTAGGATGACCTAAGATATAAGGAACATCACCCCTCCAATATCTTTTTTTCGATTTCCATGAAATTTCTTTCTGTCTATAGCAATGCTTGCTAACACCATTATTAGTGTTGGGCCTGAAGGCTTATTTTCTTTCCATAGTCTGGGATTTTATGATGACATTTCAAAACACTATAGCCCAATGCAAGCCACGTGGGTACTACCCCCACTTTTTACCACTAGGGTGCCCCAACTTATGTGGCTAGAGTGAGGCTCCAATAAGCCATACAAGGTATCCAAGTAAGTAGTGCCACTCACACTTGGATTGAGTGTATTGACCATCCGTTTTCTTGAGGGAGTTAAAGTTAGCTTTTGAACACTTCACCAAATTACCCCACTTATCCATCCATGTTCACTTTAGACTTTGACTCCTTGATGGTTTTATCATCACCCACCATATAGGTGTAACCTTCCTTGGTCATACTGGCTATTCCTGGCTAAATTAATTCCACTAAAGACTATCTCATAAGGATTCACCAAAACCCCTAGGTTCTGAGAGACAATTGCTTGGGCTTTCACCCTTGAATTCAGACTTAAACTCAAACTCAAACTTCGACTCAGAATCAGACTTGGTTTTAGATTGGGTCTCGGTCTCAATCTCAGTCTCAGACTCTTTCCCAAACTCTGCCTTCGGGCTTCATCTTGGATTCCTTCTAGGACTCCAACTTGGACTCCTTCTCAAACTTCATCCAAACTCTTTCTTAGATTCCATTTGGAACTCCTTATATTCCTTCTTGGACTCCATCTCAACCATCTTGAACTCCATCTTGGGCCCAATTTTGACAATTCCGCAAGTTACAACACTCATTATGTGTTGGTGATTTTCTTATCCCCTTTTCAAGACTCACTTCTCAATTGCTTCATGCTTCATGCTTCATGTGCTTCATGCTTCCACTAAAAATTTTTTAACACTTTTTTGGGAGTTCCATTCTTGCTCTCGACTTCCCAAGTTAAAATTTTTAGTCTAAACGTGTTATGCTTATTTGGCTTTTGTTTTGACCACTACCATATGGCATACTTTGGGGTCCACTTTGGGACTAAAGGATTTGTGTCTCAATTTTAGGACTTTCAACCTCACAACCAGAGCAACAATCAACTAAAATAAATTTGTAGGAATAAATTGGTGGTAACCAGGCATCAAGTCTTGGAGACAAGATATTAACTTCTAGTGGCTAAAACTAGGGGAAGATACTAAATACTTGGGGATTCAGATTGATACTAAGTTAGTGTAGTGCTTCAAGATGACACCTTGCTTTGGAGGATAAAAACATCAATCCAAAAATGTGCTCCCAAAAACTCGGCTTCCCAGTGTAAGCAACCAAAGGGAACGACTTGAGAGACGATCCATAGGGGTTCAAATATAGAGGGAAAGGGCCCATGAATAAGAGTGCACCCCCTTTTCCAAACGGTTAAGGGTCTTGGGATATTTGGGGTTAAGTGTCCTTGGGTTTGAATAGTACTGGGCTGGGTGACCTCCTGGGAAGTCCAAACTCAGGAGCTTACATTTGGTATCAGAGGGGTCTTGGGTCCGACTCTGTTGGTTGGCTTAGGGGAATCACACCACATGTTGATTGACATCTGGCTGGTCCAGTTTGCTCCCGCTGGGCTCGACCCGAGGGGTAGGGTGTCAAGAGAGCGAGGCTCTCGGGAGAGCTGCGGCTCTCAGCTTCCGTTCACGAGGGCGTGAACTTGCAGGGAAGCGTGGTGGATTGTAAGCAACCAAAGGGAACGACTTGAGAGACGATCCATAGGGGTTCAAATATAGAGGGAAAGGGCCCATGAATAAGAGTGCACCCCCTTTTCCAAACGGTTAAGGGTCTTGGGATATTTGGGGTTAAGTGTCCTTGGGTTTGAATAGTACTGGGCTGGGTGACCTCCCGGGAAGTCCAAACTCTATAGTCCTTGGTTCGCCTAGCCGCTGCACCGTTAGTCCGGCTTGCCGGACTATGTCTGCAGCCACAAAATTATCCGAAGCACCCGTGTCAATAAGGATCTTAACAAAGCTACCTCCGAGCTTCCCTCGGAGGGCTAGTAGATGTCGCGAACGACTCTCTACCAAAGTTGCTCGTGTAATGAGTAACTTTGAGTTAGGGACTGGATCACATACCTCAGTTTGGACTTCACCCGACTTGATGGCCATATTGGCTCTGGCCTTCTTCGGGTAGGGACATTCCCTCGAGAAGTGTCCCACTTCGCCGCAGTTGTAGCATACGTTGTTGCCCACGCTGCTATACGACTTGACCTTCTTATCCGTGGGTTTGTCTTTTTTCGCTTGGCTTCCCCACGTACTCGCTCGCTGGCCACTGGCTTTGCCTTTCCGGAACCCCGAGGACTCATTCTTAGAGAAACTCTTCTTGAATTTCCCCTTGCTATATGTTCCCCTCGGTTTGGCCCCTTTGTGAAACGTGGATCCCGACCCCGTCGTGTTCCCCTTTCGCAGGTTATCGTTGAAATGCACCTTGATGGCCGCATCCAACGCTTCCTTGTAGTTGGTCGGGTTCCAGCGCATCACCTCACCGCGAGCCCAGGTTTGCAAACCTGATATAAAGGCATGGAACGCATCCATATCCCCCATGTCCGTGACAAGTATCCTCTTTGCCATGAACCCATTCACATATTCCTGGATGGTTCCAGTCTGCTTCAGCCTACTCAACTCATCTCTTAGATGCAAAGTGGCATTCGGAGGAACGTATATCGCGCGGATCCTCGCCTTCATCATGTCCCAGGTGGCCACCGGTCCTTTGTTGGCCTCCGTTGTTCTCCACCAAGACTTGGCATTATCTGCCAAGTATGGTTTTGCACATGGGACCTTCTCCGAGCTCGGTAACCGCAACGCTCGGAAGTAGTCCTCCATATCGTAAAACCAATCCTCCACAACCTTATAGTCGTTCACTCCCTTGAACACCGGTGGGGGCTTTGGTTTGTACTTGGGAACTGCCTGAGGGACTGATTCCACTTCGGTCTGTTCGACCTTGTCTGGTTTTGCCTCAGTCCCTGCCAAAGGGTCCGCACCTTCTGCGCTGCCAGCATCCGCAGTCTTTCGCTTTTTCTTCCGCTTCTCGTCACGCTTTAACTTGCGTACGAGAGTCTCCAGCAGGGCATTAGTCTGTGCCAACTGTCCTTCTAGCACGTCCAATCGAGCCTTGGACGACCGAACCTCGCCACCGGACTCCTGTTTGGAAGTTTCCTCACTGGAGTCCTCCTCATGCAAGGATTCCTCATCCATAGCCTCTTGTTCAACCGGAGGCTCCAGCTCCGGCGGAGGTTCCGTCTCCGCCTGGGTTCGCTTACGCCCTGCCCTTGCCATCTCCCAGCAATCCGCCTCTATCCTTCGCTAGAACTGAGATAAAGGCTCCGAACATCCCTTGGTACCACAAGACTTGTTCATGGGACCCTCTAAATCCCAAGTCTTGAGTGCAACACTTGCTTCGGGACGCCGGGGCGAAACACCGTGGCCTAACGGCCCGGTATGGGTACCTCTCGCCCCCCACTTCCATCCTGAAGGAAGGCCCAAGCCCCTAGGAAGGGCGAGGACCAATGAGCCGCATGGTACTCAAGTGGGGCACCACTCCACATGAGCCGGGAGCACCGCAATCGGTTTCCCTTTCGGGAGTGGGAGCTGCTCTTGAGCACTTCCTTGGATGGCCCCTCCGGCACCAGCCAAGTCCATGCTCACTCCCACCCAAGGCCCCTTAGTCCCAGTCCCAACCTCAAGTCGGTTTGGAAGCCCAACTGGAGAGTCCCTTCAAAACTGGTTCCTGGACCTCACTATCCCTACTATACTTTTGGAACCCCCTGCAGCCCCCCCCCCCTGGGGGACGCACGCTTTGGGCTTTCACCCCTTGACCCGTATTAGTATTTGGACTTAGTCTCTGGCTCGATCTCGGATCCGATTTCGGATCCGACTTCGGATTCGGTCTCGGACTCGATCGCGGACTCGATCTCGGACCCGATCTCGGGCCCGACCTCGGACTCGACTTCGGACTCGGTCTCGGACCCGATTTCGGATCTCGGACTCCGTCTCGAACTCGGTCTCGAACTCGGACTCGAACTCGGTCCCCGAGTCGGTCTTGGACTCGATTCCGGACTCTATCTCGAACTCGGTCCTAGAGTCGGTCTTGGACTCGATCTTTGACTTGGTCCCATCCGATGAACTCTTTGTCATTTTGGTCATGCTTTCGGGGTTCCCTTAGCCTACGACACCTCGGCGAGTTGGTTCCTTACAACTCCACCACCCCTAGAAGAAGTTCGATGCCCACATCGAACGTCTCTTTTTTATCCTACGACTTGTTGACCATGTCTCCGGGGGCATCCCCCCACTTAGCGGTGTGCCTAAGTTAGCCTCCCCGGCCAAGAGCTCATGACAATGGAATATAGGTGTCCCTATACTCCTCCCCTCACCACGCCCTAGTATGGGGTCGGGACTTGAACCCAGCCTTGCTTTACTAGGGGGTTGGGACTCGAACCCAACCTCCGTAGAATACGTCTACGGTTTCGACATCCCCGCAAGGAGTCGGGCGTAGCTCCCTACGCCTGGTCAACCTAGCTAACCCATGCTAATTAGCTTACCTTCGGCGCGCCATCGGGTCCCAACATATGCCATTGCTCAACTTCTCAAATTGATACTTTTAATTGAACTTTGCATAAGTACATAGAGTTCTGCCATGCAGAAATTCCTCCACTAGATCTCGCGCGTTCGCTAGGTTCTCCTCCGGTTCCCATGTTGCTTCGCAGTGTGGAAATCCTTTCCACTTCACATGGAACTCTCTCACCTCACGTCCTTGTCGCTTGCTCTTGCGCGCATTGAGGATGGCCTCGACTTCGTATTCCTCCTCCCCTTGGATAACCTCAGGTAAAGGTCTTACTTGGTCCTTGCGAAGCGGGTCCTCAAAATACGGCTTGAGTAAGTTTACGTGGAACACGGGATGCATCTTCCCCATCTCTCGAGGAAGTCGGAGACGGTAAGCCACTTTACCGATTCGAGCCTCAATCTCGTAAGGCCCCGCGAACCTGCTTAAGGAACTCAAGATCAATTCATTTGCAGGAATACATGCATTTTTACCTTTGGGTCAACTTCCGGCTGATCCCACTTGGTAGCCTGAGGTTCTTGGTGTTCAGCCACACCTTCTCCCTAGCTTGGAACTCCACATCTCGACGCTTTTGGTTCGCGTACTTAGTTTGCCTTTGTTGAGCCCGTTCCAAGGAATCCTTCACTATATTCCAAATGTTGAGTCTTTCCGCCGTGAATGCCTCCACTGCGGGTAACTCTCCATGATACTCGGCCACGCCGAGTTCCACAGGACCTTCAATAGCTCGCCCATTGATGACTTCCCATGGACTCACCCCGATGCTCGAATGTGGTGAGTTGTTATAACACATTTCCGCAAGTCCCAAATGACTTACCCAGTCGGTCTGGTCTCCCGAGACATAGCATCGCAAATAATCCTCCAGCTGCCTATTCACCCTTTCCGTTTGTCCATCTGTCAAGAAGTGTTAATGCCATCAATCTTGACTCAATACTCATTACCTGTCTGTGGGTGATAGGCCGTGTTGAATTTCAACTTGGTGCGATACTGTTCTAGGAGTGTCCTCCAGAACCTACTGGTGAAGATCTTATCTCGATCAGAGATAATCTCTTCCGGCCTTCCCCGCACTCGAACCACTTGTTCGAAGAATAGCTTCGCCACACCTTCCGCATCCACATCCGTTGTGGTGGGTATGAAATGTGCCATCTTTGAAAATCGGTCCACCACCACGAATATCGCATCGAACCCCTCGCTTGGGGGTAGTCCCGTGATGAAGTCCATCGTGAGACATTTCCACGGACGATCTGGAATGGGGATGCTTTGCAACAAGCCCCCACTAGCCTTCGTCACGGCTTTGACCTGCTGACATGTTGGACATGTCTTTACATAGTCTTGGACGTCCTTAGCCATATCTGGCCAGTGATACTTCCTTTTGAGTAAGCCCATCGTCTTGGGCACTCCGCCGTGTCCCGCGAGAGGTCCGTCATGACACTCTTCCAAGGCTACTTTCCTTAGTTCCCCTTCTGGAACATACACCCTCGTTTGCTTGTAATATATGAGTCCGTTGCGTTCCGCATAGCCCGTTTTCTCTTCCGTTGGCAGCTCACCTCTCTGGTGAGCTTCCCGCGCCTCCAGATTCCTCAGCAACACTTCTTGTGCTAGACCATCACTCTCGTATGCGGTCCGCACATCGTCCCAAAAGGTTGCAGTAGCGCTAGATATCGCCAACTTCAAGCTCTCTTTTCGACTTAGCGCATCTGCCACGATGTTGCTCTTCCCAGGCTTGTACAGGATCTTGCAATCAAACTCGGCCAAAGCATTGGCCCACCGACCTTGTTTTCCCCTTAGGTCGGGCTGTGACAAGAAGTGTTTCGTTGCCACATTGTCCGTGTAAACCTTGAAGTGTCTCCCAAGGTAGTGTCGCCACTCCTTGAGCGCCTTGACCACCGCAAACAATTCCTTCTCGTGGGCAGGCCACTTCCGTTGAGCCTTGTCCAGCTTCTTCGAGAAGAACGCTACTGGATGGTTGTCTTGCTTCAAAACTGCGCCCAACGCAAAGTCCGAAGCATCCGTGTCTACCTCAAAGTCCTTACCAAAGTCTGGTAATGCCAACACCGGAGCCTTCCTCAACTTCCCTTTGAGGTGAATGCCATCTAAGCCATAAGTATACCATGACCCCATGGACTCTTGCTTTTTTTTCCTTAGATTCCTTTGATTTATTTTTGTTTTGCTATGATAGACTTTCTCACCACTTTTGGTTGCAATGGACACCTATATCAATAACAATCAACAATTTTTATTTTATCATCGTGGACTCCATGGCAATCAGTCCAAAGTCATTGGTGGCATGTCATTTTTAACACCCTTGATCCCCTGGTTGTTCACCATAAGCCTTGTTACCAAGTGGATTGCAATCATGAAGGCATGGCATCTTCACTTCTAGGACCAGAAAATAATGCCATGGCGGAAAGTGATAGAGCTCGATAACTAGTTAGTTGACGTTCACGAGGGTGTGATCTTGCAGGGAAGCGTGGTGGATTGTAAGCAACCAAAGGGAACGACTTGAGAGACGATCCATAGGGGTTCAAATATAGAGGGAAAGGGCCCATGAATAAGAGTGCACCCCCTTTTCCAAACGGTTAAGGGTCTTGGGATATTTGGGGTTAAGTGTCCTTGGGTTTGAATAGTACTGGGCTGGGTGACCTCCCGGGAAGTCCAAACTCAGGAGCTTACACCCAGCAGCGAGAGTGGTTGTGGCCAAGAGCATCATTTTAGTACCACTTTTTGATCTAGCACATTCTTGAACACACTCCTAAATAGGTATGCATGATGGTATGTAAATTTGTGTGGCAAGGTATACTTGTTATAGGGAGAATCATGGTGAAAGTTGCCTAGCAATCCACAATACATTTGTGAGTCTTGGGAGGACTTGGAATTGTTAATCTGAGTGACATGGCAAAGGCACTATAGTACAAAATTCTCCCAATATGCCTTCAACTAGGTAATCAATTGTGAAGACTCATGTTTAGGCAAAGTCTACTAATGATCTGGCCTAGGCATTACATTGTGAGACAATGGGTGGAGGATTTGCATTGGCTTTTTGTTGAAGGGCCAAACAAGTGGTCAAGGGAGGCATATTGGTCCAAGTGATTTTGAGATTGTAGAGCAAGTTTCTAATTAATCAAGAGATGCTAGGTGGGGCTGAAAATTGGCTGAACTAGCCTCTATTCTTTAACAATCTCTTCAAAGTAGATGGTAAGACATTAAGTAGGGAAGAGCACTACACCATATAGAAAAAGCTACACTTGAGGTTTTCAAATTAATAGGGGTGTTGAACAAAGACATGAGGAAGACAACAAGGCATATGCAAGTCTTTAACCTAGGACAATGGAGGAAGGTTCACTTGGATCTTTTTTGCATCATCCAAGTAGTGAGCAAGGGAAAGAAAGGGAAACTTTGGCCAAGGCAATGTCTCAAACCTATAGATATTGTGGCTCTACAGCATGACATGGAATTGGATGGGGAACAAGTTAGACTAGGAGCTTGGACACAGGTATTTATGGCCCTAAGGAGGATGGCAATATGGAGGTGTGGTTTGTTGTGTCTCTAGAACATAATATTAATTGTCCCTTTTTGGTTGTGAGAGGCAATATATTGTTGTTGGCATGTCGATAGTGACAGATGATGAAGTCAAGGGGAGGATTCAAGTGGTAAGTGGTAGTTATTCAATTGATGGTCATGCTTGAGGGGGATGGCATACTCAACTAGTGGTGACAATAGTTGATTGAGCATCTAGACTAGGATCCCTTAACATGGAAATGAATAGCAAAGAACTTCTTCTCATTTGAAGTCAATGAAGCACAAAATGGTCTCTTGACAAGTAAGGAGGAGGTCTATGGGGAAAACCCTAAGCTATGGAAGAAGTGGATTTAGCAAGGAGTCAAGGCAAACCAAGTGGTGAACAACATATTTACCTTCTGGAAACTACCAATATAGGAGAAGGTTAAGACCACCTCTTGGTTGGTGGTGACCAATAGGCTACTAGTGGGATAGTGGTTTCAGGATGAAGCATGCTAACGGTGCAAAGAGTGTGGCAAACGAGTGTGGCATGTTCTGTGGGAATGTGATGTGGCGAAAGAGGTATGCAATAGATTCTCAAGATGACATAAGAATTAAAAGACATTCTAGAGTTCAAAGCTATTCTTTACTAGTTCAAAGGAGTAAGAGGTTTGGCTAATGGTCCAACTTGGAGATACATTCAGTGTTGAGGATGGCATGGATGAGGTATGTGAGTCTGGTGAGATATGACAAAAGCTAAAGTTGGCATGTTGGTTTGGGAAGTGATTGGCCATGAGTGTTGGGATAAAGAGTGACAAGAGTGCAAGCATTTTAGGAGGTGCATAATCACTATCATTTTGACAACATCTAAACAATAGTTTGATTGGTCATTGATCAAATGAAAGAAAGAGAGCGAGCTATGGATGTTTGATAGTGTTATCTTTCTCTTCCTTTCGTGGTCTTTACACGGATGCTTCCAGAAATTATGTGGAGATCTTGCGGAGATGTGCCAAAATGCGGAATTGGTAGAGGGTGGCCTCGATTGTAGCCAGGATTGTGGAAACTTGCTGTGGCAGATGTATGCCAGGGGCGCTGTGGACGTTATTGCTAGGAGTGTACAAGGACTCCCAGAGGGGAGGATGAGTGGCACATTAGGTGTTTAAGCTGGATCTTGAGAGACTATATACATTGCTATGTTTGATATACAAGCTGCATGATCAAACTTGTCGTCCGGCAGTAGAAGTAAAACTCGCTAGTCGAGAGTTTCAAAACTCAAAAAGGTGGCCTCTACTTTTCATCCAAGCCGAGAATCATTCAGCAGTGATGGCAATAACACTATTGTGCTGGAGGTCATCATTGAGACACCAAAACACTTTAGAACACCAGGAGGTGGTGTTTGGTGTTACGAAGGCAATAGATAAGGCCCAAGGGACTAAGTCCCTAGCAAATGATAGATAGAAGGTGTTATCTAAATGTCCAAAGTTGCAAAGATGAAAGAATATATGATAGTGGCCTTATGGTGGAGACTTATTCTTACAGCTATGCACTTCTATTATGGCATCTTAAAAGAATGGGTGAAACCCAGTTGACTTAGAGGGGTGGAGGAATAGATGGCTCCCATGTTTTGAAAGAGTGGACAACAATAGAATTTGCTAGCAGTAGCCCCTCCTTGACTCTGTTTTACATTTGGCTTGGAGGGGGGGGGGGGGGGCGAGATTTGGATATCGATATGATTTGAAAGATCAGTTGAGATACAAGACAATCACATAAGTAGCTTGTTGAGAGGTTAGGATATCTAGTTTTATTATTAGTCCCATTGGAATATAAGGAATATACATGTTTATCTAGACCACTCACTCTTGTATATAAGCTAGAGTTTTGGGCTAATAGGATATACATATTTTTATATTTCATACACTTATAGTAATATTTTATATTTATATTCTTAATGTTATTTATTTATATATATATATATATATATATATATATATATATATATATATATATATATATATATATGATATAAGAAATCAAAAGCTTTTATTATGGAAAATGTTTTAATACTTTATTATCATTTGAGCCAATTATATATACAAATCCATCATCATCCACAGATAGTATTGTTGATTTACAACTTCGACAATTAATATCTATAAACCATATGTCTGCATCTTTATAATCTTTTATTACTAATTTTCTTGTCTCTAAAAGTAACCAGCAATCAATATCTTTGTTAGTGGTCGGACTTTCCCATAAAATATGCATTCTCTTCCATGTTAACACTAAATTACAATTTTTCTGAAGAGTTAATTCATAATATCCATTTGGAGAAACTAGTGAATTCAACTTGAGTAAATAGGATCCTATCTCAAATTTTTCACCACTCGTAAGTGTAGACCTGTAAATCCAACAATTATTAACAGCTGTATTTATATAAGTTTTATTATTATTCACCGCGATACTCATAGAGTTATATCTTCTAGCATTTAATAGTTTGTATTTTATACCAACATAATCCAAAGTAGCAGCTATAAGACCATAATTTCCCACTCGAGCTTCTTTTAAGATATCAAATAAAAGCTGATTAAGTTTTCCAATAATTTCTTCTCCTGATGCCCCTATCCCTGTCTGTCTCCATGCCATATTACACATCCCATTAGGATTTTTACTGTATATCCATATGGTAATTTCAATAACTTTATTTGATAAAGAAAGAGTTTCAGTCCAAGTAAATGCATTATAGTATTTATATGTTTCTTCGATTTTAGTATCCATCATATCCACTAAAAACTTTCCAATTTCATTAATATCACTTCTAGTAATAAAACCATAAAGTGTAAGAGCATCCCAATTTACATCTGCTTGAACAGTCAAATCTGCTAATTTGAGAATCACTAGTAGAACAATAGCTAGCTTCATGGAAAAGACACAGAAATGTCCAAATAAAATTATCACCAGCTATTTTGTATCCATCAGAAATAATATTATAAATGTACTAAAAGCACTATTACAAGACTGTGAACCATTAGCTTCATATAGTGTATCGCGTGTCTTGCGGCTAATAAAACAATTTTCATAGGGAAACTATGAAACTAACTTTAGTTTCTTCTTCCTTCGCTCATCAACTGTGTCGTCATAGCTGTCATTGGAGTGATCCGAGAAGGATGACAAGCTCTCGCCCGCACTCACGAATTCGACAAATGCCTCGGGATCAGTGACCTTGACCACCTCAGAGCTGATGCCCGATGAAGAATTGCAGCTCAGCATTGCATCTTCACTGGTGCTAGAAGAATAGCTTACGTTGCAGTTGTTCCTGGCGACCGAAACGTTCCTTAAGACCATGTTCATGGCTCAAGGAGGCGGCATGAGCACCCTAAAAGATTACCTACCTATGCTGTGGAGCAACATCTGTGTCTCTTGAGGCATCATCCCTGTCATCTCCTGGCCTAAAAGAATGAAACGAAGTGCTACTATAAATTTGAAAGCATGGAAAAAATACCTTGGACTTCTGTCTGTCCACTCATCATGTATGTATGCTTGTATAAAAGATTTTGAATTTGCACATGCCCACCACAGATCATAGGAGAAACTGATCCCTTGAGAGTCTCTACTTAAAAGTGGGGATTATTAATGTAAAGCAGCGTGTCATATTACCCAGCAGCAAAGCACATGGCTACAATGCCCTGGGATTCTTAATTCCTCTCAGGAGTCACTTTCACAACAGCACACAATGCTACTACTTGAGGAGGAGAAAAGGGAAAAAAGAAGAAAAAACCATGCACTCACAAACAACAAGAAGGAATGAATTTCAACAAGGAGTGAGATGGCGATGGTGATCCGAAATATTTCGGTGCTCGAGCTCTGCAATTACCAAAAGGAGGAGGAGGAGATTAGCGCCACCGCCGGCGCCCCCTACCCCGCGATCGCCGCCTTCGCCATTGCCATCGCGATCGCCCCGGCTGAGCCACGCCGTCAAGAATGCCGCATTGGCGGCCCGGGGCATGGACAAGCGCCTGGAGAGAAGATCGCCGCTGGTGCTCGAGAGGAACGACGATGCCGCCAGTACATGGATAGAAAGAGAATATTCGCAAATCAAACCACAAATCGTGTGAAATAAAAGGTTATATTGCTCATCTAAAACGTGACAATACATTCACATCTGTGGCCAAGTTTTGAAGAACCTGTGCAGAATGCTCGCCAAACAACAGCGGATTCCTCTTCTTGGACTTGAGAAGGATCTCCAGCACCCGGCTCACGTCCACGGAGCTCTTGTTGCTGCTACCGCTCGAAGGGATGGTCATCCCCATGAGAACGCTGTTGAGCTGCTGGTGGTGTTGGTGGTGATCGGGAGCAATGCTTCTGCTACTGGAGATGGGGTGCAACTAGCAAGATTACTGCAATGGATCCCCATGGAGAGAATTTCATAGGCGCAGAGAGCTACACGATCGATCGATCGATGGAGTGGGCTCGCTAGAAATATTTTGCCTTCTCGAGTGACACCTGTCCAGGCGTCTTATGACGTGGACAACGTACTTTTGCTTCCCTGCTCGCCACGTGGCAAAGCCATAAACCCTAATGGCGCTACGAGCGGCGGGATTCTCTCACGCTCGTTGCCAGGTCTGGATTTAGCTGCATTGCCACTGCGACTGCGAGTGGCTATGGAGCGAGATGCCATACTTGGAGCTTGTTCTTGGCCTCTGCTCCCGAGGGGCAATCCATGACAGCGGGTGTTGGTCGCTGCAGCAACTCAATAATTATTTGCTGTATAATAAATTCCTTTAATTAATCCTAAATTAGATAATTATATGTGTTTTAAATAATATAATTAATAAAAATAAGAAAATGATTAATATACTAAGTGAGACCTCCAAATGGTCTCACTTTAACAAAAATAGGCTTTCTTGTATGCTGATAAAAACAAAATTAATATAAAGTGTAAGGAAGAAAAATTTGTGAGTAGCAGTTGAGAAAATGGTTTATCCTGAAGTTTTTTTAAATTGTTTTTTGCAGTTGTAATTTATAATAGTCAGTAAATTTTTTTTATTGTTTAATAATTATATTTTGGTAGTGTTACAGTTGTGAGTGCTCAGGATATAGGAATAGGTATATTAATTAAACTTTAGACCCCTATTTATATACAACAATGGATGGACCAAATTCAATTTCAAATAAATGTTTTATATGCTTTAATACAAGTAATTAATGTATTACTTAGGTAAAATATTACCTAGGTAATATTTTACCTAACCTAGGCAAAATATTGAAGTTCCTCTATCATGCTTGAATATTTTAGGATATTTTACCATTTAACAGTTATTATTCATTTAAATTAATTTATTAATTTTTATATTCATAATTTATAAACTTCTCTAAACACTTGAATTCTGGTTAATATGTAATAAGATTAATCCTGTGTTTATTATAAACTTCTAATTGATCAATACTATTTTACACATTTTTAAACAAGATTTTTTAATCAAAAATTAAATGTAATTCTTTTCTTTACACCCATCTAATTGAGGGTTAGAGGATGGGTAACTTAAAAAAATAGTTACAAGAAGTGATACTTATAACTGCACTCTCATATCCATAGAAGCTGAAGAAACAATCGGTGAAAATAGTCTTCATAAATACCCCATCCAAGATTTCTACACCAAGTGGGTGCAACAAATTTTCAATTTGATCTCCTAGAAGGACATTGTGCTTATGAGTGATTGAGAGATTCTGGGAAAGTGAGGATTCTTTTGATACTGTTCACTCTCTAGATGCTAGAGCAAGAGAGAGAAATTGAGTAAGAACGTGCAAACAACTTTATTTTCATAGATACTATCAGTTTAGTGGTTTAATTTGTGTTACTGTCTCAATATTAAGATTCACTGTGATTCTACTATATCTTTGATTTTTCATGAGTCTGTTTGTTGTTTTGGCATGGTGGAGTGCAAATCTCAACCAACTTCAACAACAACAATCTTTTATTCTTTTTCCTGAAGTTGGAGAATATTAGAGCTTATTATTTATATTGATAACTATACACAACTTAATATTGCTTTTATTACCAATTCCCTTCAACAATACCTATCATTCATTGGGAAGCTGCAAAACTAGTTCTTCGTTATCTTAAAGGTACTATCAACCTTGACATAAGTTATACTACCTCTAAGAATTTTCTTGATGCTTGCTTATACTGATTCTGATTAGGCAGGTATTATTGTCACTCCACATTATCACTCCAAGTGGTAGTTGCTTCTTGATAATATCTCCAAATGTTTATATTGCATTGCTGCTAATCTTGTCTCCCAGGAAATCGGTGTCTCGTTTATATCATCTTCGTCACCTGCTCAACTATTGTACAGTTTAGTTCTGTTGTTTAGCCAGAACATATGATTTCCAAGCTTGGATAGAAAGATGTGTCATTTCCTGGATGAGCATGCAGGATTCAAAGGAGTTAACTTGAAAACGATAATCATTTATTAATAAATTAATTCATAATTTAAATTCTATCATAAATATAAAATATTGATATCATTAATAATTTTTTGAGATTTTAGTTTGATTTCTCAATCATAGATTCAAGATTCTCCGTATTTTTATGTGAATATGAGATAATTTTACAAAGGAAATTTAAATTTGAAAGATGACAACAAAGATAAATGGCAAGAAATTGTGAGCAACACAAACAAAAATATCATTTTTAATCATTCAAAGGTTATTCTTCATTTCACCACAAACATCATTTTTATCCTTCCTCAATTCACCAACATTTTAATCTTTCAACTCACAAAAAATCATTCACAATCTACTCCAAGTTTGAGGCTCGCTAAGTTTTGAACGGCGGACTATGATCAAGAGCTCGGGTGGCCAAGCCAGATCTAGTTTCCTGGAACACGTTGATATACGGCTATGTCGACCGGGTGGAGTTTCATCGTCGTGTTGCTCCATCCTGGCCCCAAGAGAAGTTAAGGTGAAGCGCCTGAAGAAAGGTATGACTATACACTCCCAGGCATGAAGGTTGGACGAATGGATTTGCCGCCGCCATCTCGGTCTACTCCAAGTGTGGGAAGAAGCTAGCAAAGCAGGTACGGAAGACGGTGGATTGCAGACGAAGTGACGTGGCTCGAGTTTCAGTAGCTGACTCGCCATCTTTATCCTTGAAGTGTGAAAGCGTCGCAGACCAAGCTGCCTTAGCCATCCCTCTGGGGAGCCGGAGGGGGCTTTGCGTAGTCCCCCCCGGACGACACCGACATCGTCGTCGGCCACCAGCCTTTCACCCGGTTCCTGCTAATGTTCCAGCCCAGCGCCGCCGAGGCCCGTGCAGCAGCGATGGGAGCCAAGCAGCGACCAGCTGCAAATCTTGGAGGATTTCTAAGCCAAAGCGACGCCGCCATCGCCGGAGAACATTGCCAAGATAGCCGAGCTCGTCGGCCAGGTCGACCATTCCAAAGTGTACTAACAAGAAGTCCCGCGAGAAACGCAAGCGCCGCCGCCTTGAGGACGAGGCCAACGCCGCCTCCGGCGCATCCGCCTCTTTATCCCCTGCGTCCTCCGCCATCGCCACCACCGCCGCTCCGGTATATCACCTCGCTCGCCGCTTTAGAGGAAGAATGGATCATGTCTTTTCCTATCGGTCTTTCTCCTGGATCTTTATTTCTTCTGTCCTGATAGATAGAGAAGTCTCAGAGCGAGCAGCCGTAGCTTTGCTTTCTAGTCCATCCTTGTTCTAAAAACGGTGCCATTTTTTTCTGTGCAGGGTTCAGTTGTACGCTGACCAGATCGTGAATGACGGTAGTTCTCTCCCAGGTAAGCTCCTTGGATAGTTTCCTTCACGAGCTCTTTCTTTCTTTTTTTTTTCTTTCTCTTGCCTGTTTGAGACCACCAACGTGACGCCGGAGCAGCCCCGAATCGTAAGTAAGACGAAGGAGGGATATGCCTGACCATATTCTTTTTGTGTTTCTAGATTCCGTAGTACGAAGAAGAATTGCCGTTGCAAAGTCTCGGTTGGCAACCTGGACGAGCACTGGGAATTCTCATTCTTCAAAAGAATCGTTGATAATATCTTAACCAAATCAGTTTTATCTTTGATCAGATTTCTCGGGATTTGCAGGCGTTTGCTTGCACTACAGGGAATGGAACGCACCGCTGAAAGCCAAAAATCATTCCGAGACAGTGTGTTTCATGAAGCACTTGGTGTCATTCGAATGTGAAGTTAAATTGTTGCAAGAATGTCCGTGATGCATAAAACAATATGGCAGCATAGCGTGCTCCCCTTCCTCGCGAATTCTTTCAAAAGCTTCGGTATCGCCCAAGATTGGACAATTCCGGTGACAGCCGCCAGCGATCAGGAAATTCCACGCCACAACGTCCTTCCAGTCACGCTGAATTGAAATTGAAGACATGCTGCGCCATTGTGGTTCTCGTTTAGCCCTTTTGCAGCCGTCCGATTTAGGGCAATCTGACGGCTGACATTCAAATGCAGTCTTCGATAAAATGAAGAGTATACCACCGCTCGAGGACAACTATATTTGTGTTTAATAGAGGCTTTTGACACAAGCAAAAAGAAAGACAATACCTATTGAAGTGCAGCAGCCGATTCTAAGAGCTCGTAAGTAACTTGCTTCTGATCATGTGTGCGGTGCATGCTCGACCAAGAGCGCTCTGAGAATAGCGCATAATACAAACGGCAGTCTAAACAACCTTCAACAAAACACCCAAAAATAATAATTCTAACCTCTGGGCTTTCACAAAAGATTTGCGGTTGACGACAAATCAAGTTGATGAACTTCCCGTTTCAGATATTCCTCTCGACTCGTTAGTTGAGTTCAAAGCATTTGGAATCAATTGCAGAATTTTCCTGGAATACATTCTGTCCAACTAGAGCATGGTCGGAAGCACTTGATTGCCTTGATAACAATTTAAGCTCACACCAAGGTCAAGAGGAGATTTATATTGAATAATATACCACTGCATGATGAAGGAATGCTGTCTCCCTAGTCAGCGGTGCCTGGCTACATCTTCGGCCAGGAAGCATGAAAAGAGGGAACTCACTGGCCAGAGAAGCCCAGTGTCGATTGAAGATCAAAAAACACACGATCGCATGAAGAATTGCAGGGTTGATCCTCCAGCTGCGAGGCGCGTTCTTCGTGCGCCAAAAGTTCCTAGGAACAAACAGAAGAAGTAAAAAAACAGACGAGAGGATATTATGCACCGTAAGGCATATCCAACCTTACCAGAGTCTCCGGCGTCCCGCCGCGCTGGTTGCTGGGAACCATTTCGGAGAGCGTCGCGCCATCGTCAAATGAGGCCAGGAAATCGAGGGTTCGATGGGCAGCAGCATAGACTGCCCGCCGGACCCTGCACAGAAACACGTTGGATTGAAAGAAAAGAAAGAAAGCAAAGATCGTCTTGCCCAGTCCTCTTTTTTTTTCCTTGTCGCATCCGGGATTGAAGATATGATCCATTCTTCTTCAAGAAAAGTGTAGGAGGATGAAGCGACGGCGGTGGCGATGGCGGAGGCCGCGGGGAAGGAAGAGGCGGAGTTGGCATCGCGGCAGCGCTTGGCCCTCTTGTTTACGAACCAGTAGTATACTTTCACTTTCAGGCAATCGTCGGACGAGCGCCGCTATCTCGACGATTTCCTCGAGCGATGGGCGCGTCTCTATCGCGCAGCTGCTCGCTGTTAGGCCGCTATCACTGCGCACGCTGCACGGGCCTCCTCGGCGCTGGAACAGAGAAGATTTCGGTGTTTGTCCTGCAATCTGCGGCAGAACGATTCTATGTCAGTGCTTGCAAGAAGCACAACGGAAAAATTTTAAAAAAAACCGAGAGCGGGAGAGAACGATACTTCTGTGGATGCTGCGATCGCGCTCCACATGATCAGATTCAGACGATACCGGCGATGAAACCTCGCGCCGCCTCATTCGATAAATAGAAAAAAAATGCACTATACAAATGCTTCTGTAAATTGTAAATGTCTGAGTTTATCGGGAAAATACATACGTTACGTATTAGTATATGTAGGCCGGCGCATCCCAAAGCAAGTAAACATCGTTGACGCAAGTGATGTCCTCGACAACAAATATCAGGTGGAAACACAATAAGGACATGCTGGATCTTTTTTTGTGCCATTTCTCCAGCTCTTATGCAATCTCTCCTCTTTTTTTTTTTTTGAGTTGTTCTTTGCTGTTAATTAATCCCCTGATCTCTAGATAAAATACCGAGGTGCAAGCAGCAGGGATCCACAGGCATTGTCCATGTCTGATCAGATTATTATGATATGTTAACTTTTTATGCTTAAGTTATAATTTTCAACTATTTTCTATCAATAAATAGGTTTAGAACAATTGTGAGTGCATGGAATGGCCCTCACACAATAAATTTTAGTTGAAAATAGAGTTTTCTTTTTAAGAGTATTTTATAAAATTTGAAATTTTCATATGTGTTATTAGGTAGCATTGCAATTTGCAACTATTAAATTAAAACTAAAGTGTATGTTGCAACATTTCTAGCCATAAATTTCAAAATGATATATATGAACTAAATTATTAGTTGGAATATATAATATGCCTACTTATAACTCATAATTTCATAATGAAAGATTTTGTTTAGTCACAAATGTTTTCTTTCTCACTGTTTTATGTATGAGAGTTTATCTTCGTCATATGTATCTTGATCTATATAACTTCTATATTACACAAGTAAAATTTAGAAAATCATGATGGGAATATCCAAAGTTCTTTGAAGGATCATTTTAATTATTATGTCAATCAAATTCGAGAGTGTTCGTGGTGCACAACTTGATCACAATGTACTCCAAGCTTAAGGCTCGCCAAGCTTCAACAGGCACGCCACGATCAAGAGCTTGGCAAAGCTAGATTTAGTTTCCTGGAACGCGTTGATCTCCAGCAATGAGGTTGCCTTAGAACTCTTGGTCGTCGCGTTGCTCCAACTTGGCCTCGATAAAGGTGAAGCGCTTGAAGAAAGGTACACTCCCAGGCCTTTGACAGGATGGTGGCCAAGAGCATGGACGAGCTGGATCCGGATATGCGGAGAATGGCCAGGCCGAGGTGGGCTTCGTGGCTGCGCTCACCCTCGGCCTTGGCATCCACAGAAGCTGGAGAAACGATCGGTCTCGCTGGAGAGTTGCCGGGCTCTCCACTCTCGGGCTCGGAGCTCCGGCGTAAAGCTGGAGGACGATGGATTCGCTGCCAACGCCACTCCAAGTGTGGGAAGAAGCTCGCACGGAAGACGGTGCTTACGGGTGGCCGACGTGACGTGGCTCGACTTTAAGTAACTTCGCAACTCCTCTGGGGCTTTGCGTAGTTTCCTCTTCGTCATCGGCCACCAGCCCCCGCTGAAGAACGCTGCCTAGCTGAGCCTGTGCTTGCGCCGGATCGTGGCCATCACTTGTCTCGTTCCGGGGAGTGGAGGCGGCATTGCGTTAGAGCGCTCATTCGCCGCAAGGATGGACATCATTGCCGGACGCGTTGGTATTCCCTTGAGCGACGTCTTGCGTGAGTGAGGCCTCTCTTTTCCTTTTTGGTGATAAAACTAGTCACGGATTGATCCAAGGCTCATATGTATTTGGCTGATGTATGTGACGTGCTCTGCGCTCACTCTGTGGTAAGCTCGTTTCCACTACTCGTTGACGGCTTCTTATACTTTGTATGCGTTTTATTGCAGGTATTGAAGGTTGCTTGCACTCTGTAGCGAGAGCATTCATATGAACATAGCCTTCTCAGATCTTCACTCCTTGCTCGTCTTGTTGACAGGTTTGCTCTTCATTACACTCACTGGTAGATTTCATAACCTCTTCAGAGAAGAGCACTTTGCCTATCCTCACGACGATATGGACGAGAAGCGGCTCGGGGCACTGGCAGGGGCAAGCTTTTCTTTGGCCTGGAGCGGAACTGGTGGACCGGGTTTCGTCATGCGTTACCTCTGCAAGAGCCCAGAGATGGCGGACAGGATCATTGCCTGGGACGTCCCTCTGAAGCGGTTTCCTGTTTCTTTCGTGGCTCTGGATCGATTGTTACTCCTGCAGATGCAAGGTTGTACCAGACAAGAAAGGAGAGAGAGGGTTTGTGCAAGGTGCTAACAAAGAAGCTTGTGAGGATGACGACTTATCTAACAATGCAGGATGATCTTCAAGAAACTCCGAGGTTCGCCTGTTTTGGCAACCGACGACGACAATGGGGAGGAGCTGACGCAGTCCTGAGTGGGTTGCCGAGACCATCTTTGTTCTGGCCTATCTTCTCACGGACCAGATCCTTGCTGACAAGCTCGTCTTCCCGGGAGAGAAACTGAGCCACGTTGTGGCAGGGGCCAGAGGTACGTTCTCGTAATTTTGCATGTCTTCTAATTTGGTGACGGACTGTGTAGCAAAACCAGGAGTATTCGAAAGAGCCGACTTCGAAAGATGGCTGCAAGCGGGCATTCCCGAGTGGCACGAGCTGTGCGAGGCCTGCGTTGGGAAGCCTGTCTAAGCCAGCACCGAGTTTGTGCTTGGACCCGGGGGACAGCAGACTTCCAGACCAGGAACGATGTGCTCGCAGGCAGGCGCTTGAAGAGGCACAATTTTTCGGAGAGAAGTGGCTCGAGTCGTGTGGGAGGCGATGGTATAGCAGTCGTGATCGTCTTCCGCACAGCGAACCAAAGTGGCTGGTGTGGACGACGGAGGATGGGTACATTTGAAGATGGCGGTCCCTGCGATTACAACGTCAAGCGAATTGTCAATTTTACTGGATTGGACCGCCTGTAGGCGGGCCGTAAGCGTTCATTTGTGCGTGTTTACTGGCGCGTCCCAAAGTAAGTAAAACTGGTTGACGCGATGTCCTCACCATCAAATATCAGGTGGAAACACAATAACAAGGACACGTCTTTCTAGATCTTTCTCTTTGCCATTTCTCCAGCTCCCCTCTCTTTTCTTTCTTTCTTCGCTGTTGATCGATCCCCGTATCTCCAGATAGAATGCCGAGGCGCGCAAGCAGCAGGCATCGCTGGCATCGTCCGTGTCTGATCAGATCGATAAGGAGCGCAGGGAGATGCGCCTGAAGATTAATCATAGAAGTATCTTTCTCTTTCTCGCTCACCTCGATCGTTTTGTTTTCGTTTTGCTGTTTCCAAGCACACTCACATAGCAATCGTTCTTCCGCAAGGTCAAAGGAATAACATCAGGAGCCAGCGCGGCCGAGGCCCGTGCAGCAGCGATGGGAGCCAAACAGCGACCAGCTGCAAATCTTGGAGGAGTTTTACGCGAACTCGACGCCGCCATCGCCAGAGATAACCGACCTCGTCGGTCGCTACGGCGCGGTTGACCATTCCAATGTGTACTACTGGTTCACCAACAAGAACTCCCGCGAGAAACGCAAGCGCCGCCGCCTTGAGGAGGCCCCTGCGTCTCCCGCTATCGCCCCCACCCGCTTCATCACGTACATCGCCTCGCATGCCGCTTCAGATGAAGAATGGATCACAACTTCTCTCTCTCTTTCCCTCTCTTTCGATCAATCCCATCGGTCTTTCACCTTCTTGTCCCTGAGAGATAGAGAAGTCTCAGAGCGAGCTTTGCTTTCTAGTTTCTTTTCTTCCAATAAAAACGGTGCCATTTTTTCTGTGCAGGCTCGCTCCATCAGTCGTACGCTCCCCAGATCGTGAATGACGGCAGTTCTCTCCCAGGTAAGCTCCTTGGATACTTTTCTTCACGAACTCTTTTGATTTTTCTTTCTCTTCAGATGGGTGCCTTGAGACCAACGAGAAAATAGTCAAAAGTCACATGATATTAACAAAATATTTCCATGGAAAACCCATACAAAATATAGAATATAGATTTGTATAGCAAAGTTGCAGAAGTAAATCATTAACATATAAATGATATAATTTTTCCTTTTGGTGATATATAATTTAATAGTGCATTTTTTAAATTTCCTCTTCAAATGGCTTCATGGCAATAAAGGTTATTATATTTTATGTGATACTTTGTATAACCTTTAACATCGTGTTAACATGATGATTTACATGATATTTTTGGTATCGCATCATACAAAGAGACAACTATTTATTTATATTGAATTTGATTAAACTTTTGTAATGGAGTTTTTTTAGCTTAAGTCCATCAATTGGTATAAGTATACAGTTTCACATAAAGATTGTGATAAAAAACAATTTCTTTCACCAAAATTAATATATAAAAGTTTGAGGAAAACACAAGTCAAATTTAGTAAAAGGATATGAAATTAGTGAAAAATATGAAAAAACAAGACAGGAAAGTGATAAAATTGGTATAATTTAAACAATTAAAAAGAATGACTCAAGAGGTAATCATAGGGTTTAAATATATATAAATAAGAGTGTATTTATTTTTTCAATTGGTTATAATTATTGAGATGTTTAGGATTAAGCATCTTTGGATTCAAATTCAAAAACTTATATTTGGTATCAAAAAGTTCTTCTATTCAACTTTGTTGGTTAGCAAAGGAATTACACCACATATTGAGATTAACATATAGAATTAAAAGATAATTAAATTAAAAATTAATTATTTCTATATTCTATAATGATTATAATTTTCAAATACACTTTGGTTATAAGCACTTTATTGATCCAAAGAAATTTCATCTTTAAAATACTAAATGTGTTTAAATATGATTGATTATATTTGAAACTTAGATTGCAATGACAAAATAACATATAGAACTAAACATTTTATAGTGATTATAATTTTCAAATACACTTTGATTATACATACTATATTGATCCTAAAGAAATCCCATCTTCAAAATATTAAATGTGTTCAAACATGGTTGATCATACTTGAAACTTAGATTGTAATAACAATTTTAGAAGTTATAATTATTTATGAAAATTTTAAATAGTGAACCAAATTTTTTTAATCCTAAGTGATAACAAGTTTAAAAGGTTTAGAGTGAAAAGTTTTTTAAAATAAAAAAGTGGGGTACAAGTACATTTTATAGATGATATTATAAACTTTAAAGTTTTTATAATTGAAATTAAAAAACTTAAATAATAGCTAAAGTTATTGTATATATTTATTTATTATCTATTTTGTAATTTTTTTTATACACATGGGTTTGTAAGATATGTTATTATTTATAAAAACTATTCAAATAAGTTAGTGGTTTTCAAGGAAATAAAAAAAAGTATATCAATAACAAGGATGATCAATAGTTTGAAAAAAAACTTAGAGTATTACTCTAGAGATTAAAATTAAATTTCACTTCTCTCAAAATATTTTATTAAGTTTAATTTGTGAAGTGAATTTTATTTATGTAATCATTGGTCTAATTTATGTTTGATAGTGTAGTGAATATTAGTTAATTGATTTTTATCGAATTAGTTCTTAAACTTATATATATATGCAATACAGAAGACGAAGATGACTTATCAAATAATAGATTTAACTTTCCCGATGATGTAAACAATAGAAGTGGTAATAGCTCCAAGAAAAATGATAAAGAAGAAATTACTGATGTATTGAATATATCATTAATTTATATTATTTCTATATAGTTTTTGTTTTCTTAAGTAAACCTGTAAGGAAAGTGGATATACCTAAAATATGCTTGGATATTTTAGGATACTCTACCATCTATCAGTTGTTATTCATTTAGATTAATTTTATATTTATAATTTATAAAATTTTCTAAACACTTTCTAGTATATTTTAGTTTATTCTATGATATAATAGGAGATATTTAATAATATTAATCTTATGTTTATAAAATATATATGTTTATAATTATAAACTTCTATTTGATTAATTATAAAAAAAATACTACTATTAAGAAAACCAAGCATGGCCATGCAGAAATTATTTAAAATGTCCACTTAGCTACTTTTTATAAGTTTTTTTAAATTTTTAATTTCTAGCAAAATCTTAGTCTGGATTTTCAACTCAAAACTCCTCAACACAAATTAAACTATAGTGTTAGACTTCTGTTAGCACCTCCACCTATAAATCTTTGATGTACTGTCTCTTAAATATGTCGTTTCTCTCTTTAATGTGGTTAATTAAATTTAGATTCAGATAATATCTTAGATGATGAGATTAAGAAATCTTTGTGATTCTAGTGGGAGAATCAAGAGTGAGGCAATCCAGAGAGCTTGGACGAGTTCAAGAAAATCACTAGTGAGACAAGGAAGTGAAATGTTTTTGGGATAACAATCCAAAATTTTGGAAGATTGGGACATCATAAACAGTAGACTCTTGAGGATAAAAAGGCAAGGGTGGCGTGATGGTGGTCAAGTTAGGCCTCACCTAAAGAACAATTATGACCCTTTGGTATTAAGAACAAGTTTCCATCTTATTTAGAAAGCAGAGAGTGTTCTTTGAGAGAAATGTTTTTGTACTTTATGAACAATTATAGTCCATTAGTGTTTTTAAGCTTGTAGTAGCAATTTAAGTGTGTTGGAAGAAGTTTTAGAGTGTCTAGAGAGGGTTCTGAGGTCATGGGAGGAAATCTTAAAGTTGTTCATGATTGGTTATGGAAACACAATGATCTTGAGCATATTAGAAGTCTTGAGAGAGATCTCTAGTGAGTTGGAGTGACCAAGAGCAAGTCCTAGTGCAAGAAAGAGCTCATCACTTTTGTGGGCAAGTTGGGTCATTAAAAATTAGACTAGTGGTGTTCCCAGATATGAACAAAATAGTGCATGAGAGAGAGCCAAAACGCCAAAGGGCATTTTTATTATGGCTGAGAAGTTATAAGAAAAATTCACTAAAGAATCTGTGTACAACATAAGAAGTTAAAAGTAAGAAAGATTCACTAGAGAATCTGTACTTGGCATCTCTTTGGTGCTACAAGTTGGTGGCAGGCTACAAGAAGGCCCTTGGAGCTGCAACTGATAATCCAAACGAGCTCAAGAGCATTCAGGGCAAGAAGAAGAAAAGAGAAGAGAAGAAGTAGCCAGATAAATTGGATTACAACTAACTTTAATTGTTAATCCCTAAGATGAAGCTATAGGATATATTTATCCTTGTCTTTGTCATTTCCCTTGTTCTTCTTCTTGCAATCTCTCGCCAAGTGGCCAGATGTGTGGCTGTAATGGCAAACTCCATGAAAACCAGTAGCAAGAGGCAGGTGTGTCAAGAAGATGCGCCAGAGCATGCTAAAGGGAGGTGAGGTGGTTGCAACGCACGCGATCGTCCACGACAGGCACCAGCCAATTCACCCATTAGCCCAGAATATCGGCCCATATAAACAGCCATGGTCATTCATTTCCATCTGGATGAATTGTACGATGATCTTTGTGAATACCCAGAGCGGGTATTTGGCCACCGTTAAAGAGATTTAAGAGTCCTTGCCTGATCAAGACGTGGTGGCTTGGACGGTGATGGGGCAAGCCTACGCTTGCCAAGGCTTTTCCGTCCTTGCTAAGAACATCTTTAAGAATCCAGTCTCGTGGAGCGTGATGCTCTTTACATATGCCGAGAATGGGCAGTTTGACGAGGCCGTGAAGATCTGTGTCCTGCGCAACTCTCACGCAAGTTTACAACTTGGGTGATCTCGGCCGCGCCAGGAGCGTGTTCGAGAGCATGAAACTACGCAGCTTGGTTTCCCCATGGTGTTACAACTGAGCAATGGAATCTTCCAGCTTATGAATCTTGAGGGCGTCAAGCCAGGGGAGGTGACGTTCCGGAGCGTCTCGTGCCCGAGGGGTTGGAACACATCAGAGCACAGAACTCTGAGTGCCAAGGAGCTCGTCAACTTGATGCCATTCCTTCCAGAACGCGTGATCTGGATGTCGCTGCTGGGAGCTTGGCGCCTCCACCGACATGCCGATTGTGCCGAGCGATCTTCAAGATGGAGCCTGGCTACACGACTGCCTACGTCGTTTTCTCGAACATGTACTCGTCGATCGGGAGGAGGGACAAGGTCTCGATGATCTGGAACCTCATGAAGTCGAGGTGAGTGAGAAAACTTCCGGGGATCAGCAACATTGACAGCGAAGTTCACAGTTTCGTGGTGGGGGATCTTTCGTATCCTCGCAGTGAAGACATCTTCGGGGAACTCTAGAGGCTGGCCGCTGGCTATGTTCCTGACACGAATGAGATCTTGTACGACGTTGGCGAGGAGCAAAAGGAGGAGTTGCTGCACTACCACAGCGAGAAGATGGCTGTGGCTTTTGGATTGATCAGCACGCAGCAAGGGTCGCCGCTGAGGATCATCATGAACTTGTGGGTGTGTGCGCTCAGGTGGGACGATCTATAACTGTGACAGATGCTAGTCGGCTCTATCGCTTGAGCACGTTCTCTTGCGGAAACTACTGGTGACTTTGCTCGGCTCGTTCGAGAGACGGATGCGAGCGGAGGAGCCCATGAGCAATTTTCTAGCATTGAGGTAGAGTTCCATCTTTGCTTCATGGAATGCGAGCGACAAGCTTGCAACGAATCCACAACTAAGGAGAAAAGAATTTTATAAACGGAACAATCTCAATCAAAGTTGGATCGGACTTGGTTGATGCTACGCTCGCCCAAGAAGAACGTCTTCTCGAGGACCTCGTCCGGGACCTCTGGTCGGGATCCAAACATGGATCTGGCAATGAACTGGATTCCGGGAAGCTGGGAGTTGAGAGTGGCGATGATCTTGGCATTGGTACGTCCTACGTTCATCTGCCAGTGGATCAATCCGCGAGGAATCACCATGACTTCTCCCCTGTTCATCACTCGAGCAAACAGACGATTATCCGCTGTGACGATGGCGGCGTAAATGGTCCCTTCTTCTACGTAGACCATCTCCGAGGCTCTGGGATGGGTGTGTGGAGGGATGATTCCTTCGGGGAGAAAGTCGAGCCTAGCGATGGAGAGACCCAAAGTGTTGAGGCCTGGAAATCTCAGCACAGTTCCAAAGATGGCACCTGAGCGGTTGATGTTTGTGGTGTTGGAGGAGTTGACGATTCCGCTGTAGATGAAGTCGTCGACCGTGACTGCGGAGGCGTTCCTGCATGGGAATCCATTGATCCCGGGGACAACGTTGAGATCTCCGATGCAAAAATCCTGGAGTGGATCTGGATCGGATGAAACTACTGTCCACACGAAGAATGAGAGCAAAGCAATTGAGAGAGCGTGAGATCTGGACACAGCCATAGTCGATCAAGAGGGGAGAAATCTTTAATTGGAGACGAGGATCGCTGTATTTGTGATGAACCATTGCCTTGAATGATATATATACGTCGAAATTGTGGTCGTACTTGGATGCTGCGCGTACACACTAATTTGGAAAGCCGAGTGAGCCACCATGTTGGAACACCGAGTTTCAATCACATTTTCTTGGTCAAGGTCAGCGAAAATCAGTTTTGAATGTATGCCGTCAGATTGTTTTAAATCGGACGGCTGTATATCAAAGGGCTAAAAGAAAATGGCTCATCGGCAGTAATTATTTTGATCGATCGAAGTAGCTTGGGTCTTTCGCTAGAAACGTTTCGTGAGAGTGGAATGGTGCATAGAAATCTTGATCACGGCATTGTCTCATAGAGTTCGATGGCGACCAGTGTAGATATTCGTCTCCGGCATTGCTTTTGGTTGTTCGTGGCAGCCGTGGCTGTGGACATGTTTGCAAAGTGTGGGAACTCAAATCAGGCACTGACCTTCGATAGCATGGCTTTCCATGACGTGGTCTCGTGGAATGCACTGATGCAAGGCTACGTCTTAGATGGCAAAGAAGACTTTGCTCTCGATCTCTTCTCGCAAATCCAGACATCTCGAGAAGCTACGGCGGACGCGCGGACTTTCATGGAGTGTCGCAAGTCGAAAAGGCTGGATTTGTGGTGGAGAATGGAGGACAAAGATTTCTCCAGACCGGTTTGATCATGGGATACGTTTCGAGTGGACAAGCCTGCGACGCTCTCAGACTCGTCGAGTTGATGACCACCGGCTCATTACCTCTCGACCAAAAGCTCGTTGCTGGAATCGCTGTTCACGAGGAAGAAACCAAGCTTGTAGAAGTGGAAAGTCTTATCAAGGTTTCACCCGTCAGCTCCGACTTGTTTGGCCAAGGACATGTACGCAAAGTCTGGAGCCTCGCCAAGTTTTCGATGGGATAACTCCCCGGAGTGCAGTAATGGGATACGTCGAGAATGGCAAGCCAGAGCAGGCACTCGACGTCTTCCAGCTGATAAAAGAGAGCCCGATCCTCCAAACGCTCGAAGATACGTTGCTGCGTTGCTAGCCTGTTCTCTATAAGCTTCAAGAGAGCAAAAAGATAATCGGTGGAAGCATCGTGAATCTGAGCAGTCTGGAAGCCGGGATGAGTCTCCATTGTCAAGCTTTCAAGCAGGAACTCAGCTGCGACGTCTTTGTTGCGAATACTTTGTCGACATGTACACCAAGTGCGGGAGTATGCAAGACGGCTCAACCGGACGTAGTCTCGTGGACGTCTTTGATCCTGGGATTTAGAGGGAATGGACAGAGAAGGGTCGCTTAGAGCCGCTGTTCAAGATGGGAGAGTGTGGGAACTTGCGGTGGACTTACGTACCCCGGCCTGTGGGAACTTGAGTGCCGAGGACCGAAAGCTCGGCATAGGACGAGCTTTTGCTTGGATGGAGAAAGTTCGGGAAATACACTAGCAGGTCGTGAGGAGAGGATACGTCTCGGACTGTTCATGGTGAACAACTTGAGCCATACTCCCAAGTGTGGGAGGGCTCGCCAAGTCTTCCCACGATCAAGAGCTCGGGTGGCGGTGGTGATGTGAAGCCGGATCTAGTCTCCTGGAACGCGTTGATACCCGGCTGCGTCGACAATGGTGGCGCCGAGGTTGCTCTTCGCACGAGTGGAGTCGCCGGACTCTCGGACTTTCGTCCTAGCGCTCTCTCTGGACTTGCTCCATCTTGGCCTCAAGAGAAGCTCAAGGTGAAGAGCCTGGAGAAAGGTATGGCTATACACTGCCAGGCCGTCAAGGCTGGGACAGATCAACAGGCTTTGACATAAGAGCTCGGTGGCATGGACGTGTTCGATATTCGGATTTCACTGGTCTCTCTCAAGAAAAGTACGAGAAGCTGCGAAAACGCTGCCTGTCCGAGCCTGTGTTCGCTTGTCTCGCCCTGGGGAGTGGCGGCGGCATTGTGTTAGAGCGCTCATCCGCCGCAAGGACGCAGTGAACGAGTGAGGCGAACTTTTTTTCCTTTCGTCTTGCTTTACCTTTTCTGGAACTACAGCGACCATCCGTGGCGCCAGCGGCCGAAGGCCGCTAGATCAGAGCTCTGATGATAACAACCGCTTTTACAGGTCAGGGATTGATCGAAGGCTTCTATTCATATGTATTCAGTGATACATGTGAAGTGTGCGTGCTTCCGGTAAGCAACTCGTTCACGGCTTCTTATACTAAAGTTGTGTTGCAGGTATCAAAGGTCCTGCTTATGGTGCACTGCCCACACTCTCTAGCGAGAGCATGCATATGAACACGCGGCTTCCAGGTATGTAGCCTTCGTTGCTCGTCCATCAATCAAATGTTCACTCCTTGCTCGTCTTCCTTCTTCGCAGTGGACATGTCGTTGACAGGTTTGCTCTTCATCTCAGTACGTAGATTTCATGAACTCTGGTGTTTGTCACTTGCACTTGTCCTCTCCGCACTACGATATGGACGAGCAGCGGCTCGGGGGACTGCGTGATTGCTGGAGGGGCAAGCCTTTCTTTGGCCTGGTAACTGGTGGACCGAAAACATGCTCTGGACGATGGGCGACTTGTGGTGTGCGGGTTTCGTCATACGAGCCCGGAGATGGACAGGATTATTGCCGGGGACCAGAGGTTTAAGAACAAGAGAAAGGTTGCAAGTACTAACAAAACTTTATGCATGAAGTGAGGGTGTACGAGGATGACGACTTACCTCCTGGCTTCGAGAAACTCTGAGGTCGGCCTGTTTTTGCAAATGACAATGACGATGGGAAGGAGCTGACACAGGAGTGGGCTACCGAGACCATCTTTGTTCTGGCCGAGGGCGCTCTTCTCACCCTTGCCGGCAAGCTCGTCAGTGCCCAGTTTCAAAAATGGCTTGACCTTCAGGCCGCTCAGTGAGCCTCTAAGTAGCAGGCTCAAGCTAGGGAGCGTGATCCCGGCAGCTCCAGCACTTTCTACTATGCTTCTACTCTTCCAACATTGAAGAAAGCCATCCTTAAGCTTCCTTCCACAGTTTTTCAACTACTCTTCTCACAAGAGTGAGATATTCTAGTCCCCAAGAATTTACATAAAGCTCTCCAGTCCAGAGCGAGAGCAGTGAAAGGCAGCTGCAAATTCAAAGTACTCATCCCTGATAGAGAATGACACTTGGGAGCTTGTTGACTTACCCTTGGGCAAGTCAATCAAGACAATGTGAATTTTTTGCATCAAATCGGGCATGTTGTGAAGTATAAGGCCAAATTAGTAATAAAATTCTTAGATAAAAGGACTGGAACAACGAAATGTTCTCTTTAGTCTTGAAGATAGCCTCCATCCACCCAGTGAAATTTAGAAATGGAGCAGCTTAATGTCACTACAATGTGTCTCTATGGAGATCTGGATGAGGAAGCTTATGTTCGTCAGCCAGAAGGATACGTTATCCCAAGCAAGGAGCACAAGGTGTGCAAGCTTAAGAAGGCTTTATATGGATTAAAGCAGTCTCTGAGGCAGTGGTATGTCAAGACGAATAGCTACCTCCTTTCTATCGGCTTTCTCAACACCTTAGCAGACATATATGTCTATTTATGCAAGTCAGAATTGATTTGCATTTATCTTGCTCTATATGTGGAGGACTGTGTTCTCTTTGGTCCCACAAAAAAATGTTAAGTGTGAGCTCCAAGCATGCTTCAAGATGGTGGATCTTGGCCCTGCTCGTTTTTGCTTAGGCATCAAGATCTGGCAAGATAGGTAGCACAGTTCAATTCAGCTCTCCCAGCAGAAGTATACAAAGGGGAGGAGATCCCGAGCTGAACAAGGCTGCTACCCTTATGGAAGTTGTGCTCCATCTCAGCAAGACACAAACACCTCAGACACCTGAAGAACAACAGCAGATGCATCGCATTTCTTATTGCCAGATGGTGGGAAGTCTTCTGTATCTTGGTATGTATATGGCCCAGATTTGGTGTTTGCAGTTGGTTAAGTCTCTCAGTTTCTAGAGAATCATGGCTACATCCATTGCCTTGCCATCAAATGTCTCGCTACCTCAAGGGACTTAAAACATTTACTCTTCACTACAGCATAGTCCCTTAAGTTATAAATGATGTGGTCACTTGGTGTAGCAAACGGCAGACAATCATTGCTCTTTCATCAACAGAGGCTGAATATGTTACAACTAACCATGTAGACTAGGTGTGCACATGGTTACATCAGCTTTTCGATGGAACTGACAATTGTCTATTGTGACAATCTTGGAGCTACAGTGCTAACCACACCATTAAGGGCATAATCAGCAAGTTATCAAGCTTGTGCACTGTCCCACAATGGACCACATTGTTGATATCTTCATAAAAAGCCAGCTTTGTTCAAGAAGCATATCTAGGTGTTAGGCATGTAATAGAGCTTTTGAGTGAGCACTTCTATGCTTGGATGGAACTCTTAAAAAAGTATTCAAAAAATAAAAATGAAGTGATCGATAAATAAATCTTAAAAAAAAAGACACAACAAGAATTAATACATAGCAAGTGTTGTAACATATAAAAGTGTAGAGTTTAAATCCAAGACCAACTCAAAGAGTCTAATACTGAGTTCAAAATTAAGTTCAAGGCTAAATCCAAAATAAAAGGCAAAAACCGAGTTTCAGAGTCATTTCTTCATGAGAGACAGTTAATTGGTAGGCAGTTGGCCAGCAGCTCATATATGTAACTTTGTTTCTTTCATATATGCAAAAGAGAGTTATGGGGATATTGCATGTCTTCTTTCTCTAGTTCATCACAGCCACTGGCTCATCATGGCCTGGAGAGCCATCCTACTTCCACTTCTTAGACATGACGTTGATCTGCTTAACATCTTCCCCAACTCATTGCCAACTTTCTCTAGAGACGAATAAACTTGCCACAGGCTCTCTAGCACGAGTGGCATGAACAGAGGCTTCCTTGAGTTGGTTGCAGCGGACTTAGCCCCCTCTTATCTTGTGTTCCTTGTCCTCTGTTACCCCCATTAAAAGCCCAACACTCACATTCCCAGCTACCAGAGAGAAATCCATAAAAATGCTTTATTTCGTTAAAATGGAACTTATTCAGTAGAGTGGGACATTAATTAGCATGTGTCCACATGCCATTTCCTAGTACTTAATTAATATTTATTAATATTTCTATCAGTTTTTTAATTTATTTTTTATATTTCACAATATTATAACACAAAATCATATGAAAAGTTTTTAATTTATAAATTATAAAGCTAAAACTTTAATTTTTTATTGTTGTTATAAAAATGGCATGTGGCCACACACCATAAGTGGGATAATGAAAAGTTCCACTTTAACAAAATAAAGCATAAAACCACTCAACGAGGTTTCCTCTTCTTCGTGCCAGAGAAACTATTGCCATCGTATGAAACCACAAGCTTTCTTCACCACCCTTGCTCCAAGTCGCTGGATTGCCACCACGTTGTAAGGCTTCCATAGATCTCTCTTTGTTGGCTTGTCTTGCTGATCAAGGGGTTTGGCATTACCAGCCGGATTCCAAGGCTTGATCAATGATGCAAAAAAAGGCTGCAAGTAGGACAGATGGTGGGAGTTCACGCTATGGGCCAAGTAACTTCATCATGATCTTAAGGATTGATTATTTCTGTATCTCTCCAGGTTGCACAAGTCCATTCTCCTGCTTGTATCAGAGACTTGAGCAGATCCATCAAGGCCTGAACGGCACACTTCCATAGCTAGAGTGGGTTCCGTTTGCTCAAGAACTGACTAATCTCTAATCGAAGGCACAGGAAGCAAATACGTTTCTTCTTCACTTTATTCTTGGATTTTTCAAGTTCCTTATTTCCATCAGGCCGCAAAGCGTAGAATCTTGGCTCTGAAAGATCGCCAAGAGTACTCAAAATTGTACTGAAGAATATGCTTCGAAGTTTTGAAATTTAGAGCGCCAAGTAGAATATTCCCACCCACAAACTATGCTGCATCGATCCAGGGATGAGAGTAGCGAGGTGAGGAGATCGGAGCGATGACATTTTGGTGGTGAGGATCGAGCCCGATACTGATGATGTCTGGAGGAGCTGGATCGGATTGGAGATGTGGCGGCTAGGCCCACGAAACTAAATGCAGCCATCATCGGTGCGAAGATGATCGCGCTGGAGGAAGGAGGGCAACCCTAGAGCTCGCGCGCGAGGGTTTCGTACCGCCCGGGCCTGTTTTAGGGTAGCGTATAGCAGTATACCAGCTAGATTCCAGATTTTTCTAAGAACTAGAGCTTTCCCATTAGTATCTTGGAAGTACAAGGCGCAAAGAAAAATAATGCACGATGAAAGAAACAAACTTTCTAGCTAACATCGAAAGACCTGAAAGAACTTCTTCGATGCAAATGCCCAGTTTGGGTATTTTGCGCACCCCGGGGGCATATTCTTCCTTCCTCCATTTAGAATAGTATTATCATATTGCGGTTTAGACCCTCTCTAAGCCCGACGCAAGATAAGCATCAGTGATACCTTCACAGCTACCTTAGTGATTTCTTCTTGGTGGCAAGAAACCCGTCCATATACCCAATGTTACCCGTCTGTATCTACGTATGTAAATATCCATTATTTCTTTGGGCGTGATCAATTCTTAGTTCTTACACTCTACTATCGAAAAAATTCTGCAATGTGATCCACGAGAATCTGGAACCTCGCTCGCGTACGAGCCTTACAGTTGGTAAAAAAAAAAAAAGAATACGAATTTATCAATGAATCAATATATACCAGAATATACTCTCCAAGCCTGGACGCGCCATAGATACAAATCCAAACCATATATGTCAGAAATGTGTACAGGTGCACTCTAACAGAATGTTGTGATCATGGGGACTTACGATGGATCGAGGCTGTCCAAACACTTGCGATCCATCCTGTCCGTCCAGCACATCTTCGTGCTTCCTGAGCGCGCGAGCGTGGAGAGCTCACAAAGGGGACGATGGCCGGCAGTGTGTGGGCGAATTCGAAGCTCATTGCGATCGGCTGTGCGGCTCTCGCAGCAGCGCTTGCCAGCCGCCCAGAAACGTCCCTCCCTTCCCAGTGGCTGCGACCAGAGCGCGCGTGGATCCGAATGCGGCGACGAGTGTGCGGTTTGGCAGCGTCCGAGGCCGCTCGCTCGCGCTCGCCAGGAAATCGCGCGGTAACGATTTTGAGCCTTGGGAACTGGTTGGTGGTGCGTGGTCCAGGCTCGGTGCTGGCTCGTACGAGCTGGATTTCCTGCGACGACGATTCCGACTGGAAGGCGTTCTTCGGCGACAAGTTGGTGGTGCTGAAATGGCTACAGTTTGTGGCGACATTCGACTTGGGCGACGACGCGGATGGGCGCTGGCACGATTTGGAGAAGGCCTGCTTTGTGTGGCAGCCAGGCTTTGCTCGTCCCTGAGGAAGGAGGAATATGCCCGCGGGGTGCGCAAAATACCCAAACTGGGCATTTGCATCGAAGAAGTTCTTTCAAGTCTTTCTATGTTAGCTAGCAAGTTTGTTTCTTTCATCGTGCATTGTTTTTCTTTGCGCATCATCGCGCCTTGTACTTCCGAGATACTAATGGGAAAGCTCTAGTTCTTAGAAAATTCTGGAATCTAGCTGGTATAATGCTATACACTACCCTAAAGACAGGCAATTAGGGTTTATGGTCAGCGATGGAGGCCTGCGACTGCGAGAGAGGACGCGCAACATCTGTATCCTCGCCCACGTCGATCACGGCAAGACGACGCTGGCGGACCATCTCATCGCCGCCGCCGGCGATGGCGTCGTCCACCCCAAGCAAGCGGGTAAGCTTCGCTACCTCGACTTCCTCGACGACGAGCAGCAGCGCTGCATCACCATCAAGAGCGCCTCCATTGCCCTCCGCTACCGCGATCACGCCATCAATCTCATCGACTCGCCGGGGCACATCGATTTCTGCGGCGAGGTCTCCACGGCAGTGAGGTTGAGCGATGGAGCGCTCGTTTTGGTGGATGTTTGCGAGGGAATCCACGTCCAGACCCACGCTGTGCTCCGCCAGGCATGGCTGGAGAGGGTGGCGCCGTGCTTGGTGCTCAACAAGGTGGACAGGCTCGTTACGGAGCTCAAGCTCTCGCCGCTCGAGGCCTACCGGAGAATGGAGCGGATCATCGCCGAGGTGAACGGCATTGTCAGTGGCTTTCGATCCGAGAGCTACTTCTTCCGCGACGGAGAACAGCACGAAGAAGAGAGTGGTTTTGCGGACTTCTCTCCGGTGGCTGGGAATGTGGCCTTTGCGAGTGCTCTGGACGGGTGGGCTTTTAGAACACACGATCTTGTGGAAGTTTGCGAGATAAAGCTGGATCACTGTGTGACTGCTCGGGAGCTGGAAGAGAAGCTATGGGGGGACTTCTTCTTGGTAACAGAGGACAAGAAACACAAGATTGTGTCCGAGCAGGAGCTTCCAAACGGGGCCAAGACCGCTGCCCCCAACACGAGGAAGCCTCTGTTCGTGCGACTCATCCTGGAGAGCTTGTGGCAAGTTTACTCGTCGCTAGAGAAAGTTGGCGACGAGTCGGGAAAGATCCTGAGCAAGGTGACCAACGTCATGAAGCTCTCGGTTCCAGAGCGAGAGCTACGAAGTGGAGGCAGGGCGTCTCTCCAGGCCGTGATGAGCCGATGGCTTCCACTCTCGGACAAGCTCCTCGACATGGTTGTCCAAGCTCTCCCGGACCCGGCTCGAGCACAGGCTTACAGAAGCAATCATTTACTCCCGCCAAGAGCAGCGTCGTCTTTTTCGACCCTGATCAGCCCGAGCCAGCAGCAACTTCTCGACGAGATTGAGCATGCACGAATGTCGGTAAAAAAGTGTGATGACAGCCGCGGAGCTCCTTGTGTGGTTTACGTCTCCAAGATGTTCGCGGTCCCGGCTTCGATGATTCCTCGTGGTCGAGGAGATGAAGAAGACGAGTGCTTCTTGGCATTCGCGAGGGTGTTTAGCGGGGTCCTTGTTGCTGGCCAGAGAGTCTACGTGCTTTCGGATGTCTACGATCCAACCGTGGATACGGACAAACGGAGCTTTGAGGTGGCGACTGTCACGGCTCTCTACGTGATGATCGGCCAAGGACTCAAGCCCGTGGACAAGGCAGCGGCTGGAAACGTGGTGGCGATCCAGGGACTTGGGGAAGAGGTTCTCAAGACGGCGACACTTAGCTCATCTCCAAACTGCTGGCCACTCGCGGGCTTAAGTTTCCAGGCGGCTCCGATAGTGAGGGTGGCGGTGGAGCCGTCGAATCCTGCGAACTTGGCACAGCTTTTGAAGGGACTCAAGCTTCTCAACCGTGCCGATCCCATGGTCCAGGTGACTTTCTCGAGCACTGGTGAGTACGTGCTCTCAGCAGCAGGCGAAGTTCATCTCGAGCTCTGCGTGAAAGAGCTGAGGGAGAGGTTTGCTCGCGTGGAGCTTGAAGTCTCGGCTCCTCTGGTAGCATTCCGAGAAACCATTGACGACGACAGTGCGATCACGAGCGAGCGATCGGAGGAAGAAGAACAGGAAGAAGGAAGAAAGGAGAGATGCGTGAGCTTCACCACTCCAAACCGCAGGTACACAGGAAGTGTTGAGGTTTGGAGGCTGCCAAGCTCGGTGCTGGAAGCCATCGAGAGCTCGGGCCTCGTCAAAACCGGCAAGGAGACTTGTTGCTCCGAGACTCTAGCAGCTCATCTTCTCGCGAATCCAGCAACAAAGAGGGAGCTCTTGGGCGAAATCATCTGGTCGTGCTGTGGAGCCAATCTCCTCGTTTCATCGCCGGAGCTCCTGCAAAGCTGTGGCAGCGAGGAAGACAGTGCGAGCCTGGAGAGCAGCATTGTGACGGGCTTTCAGCTGGCCTGTACCGCCGGTCCGCTGTGCAAGGAGCCACTGTGGGGACTGGCCTTCAGGATCAAGGTGGCGACTTGCAGCAATGCTGGCCATGGTGGCGTTGAAAACTCGGGACAAGTTATCAAGGTGATCAAGGAGGCGTGCCTGGAAGCAGTGGCGAAGAGAAATCCCAGGCTTGTGGAGGCGATGTACCTGTGCGAGGTGAGCACAAGCTCCTTGTTCCTGGGACAAATGTATGGAGTTTTGGCGAGGAGGCGGGCGAGGGTGGTGAAGGAGGAGATGGCGGAAGGGAGGGACGTGTTTGCGGTGGTGGCGTTTGTGCCCGTGGCGGAGAGCTTTGGCCTGGCGGAGGAGCTGAGAAAGAGGACGTCTGGAGCGGCCAGCCCCCAGCTGCGGTTTAGTCACTGGGAAGTAGCCGAGGACGATGGAGATGATGAACTGGAGATGGCAGAGAGGGACGAAGAACAAGGAGGGGGATTTGCGAAGCGGTTGATTGACGCAGTGAGGAGACGAAAGGGATTGGCTGTCAAGGAAAATCTTGTGAGGCATGCCGCGAAGCAAAGAACCTTGGCTAGAAAAGTCTAATAGTCCTTTGACATGTTCTTTCGAATATTTGGAAGATTCGTTTTTCAAAGATACCAAATAATCCCTAACCCTAAAATTGGAGCGCAAAGTTTAGTCACGTAGCAGACTTCTAGTGGTAGCCACAGACTTTCAGGCAGCAGCAGCAGCGCAAGAGCAGTAGTTAAGTAGCGCGGGCAGAAAGTAGCAGAGTGAGACGTCGGTAACGAGACATAGCATACGATAGAGTTAAAGCAGGCAGAAAGAAGCGTAGTAAGGAAGGCTACAAGCAGGGAACGAAGAACAGCAGTGAGACCAAGTGAAGAATTAACAGTCAGATAGCAGGAGACCAATCATTCAGGACGAAGTACTCCTCGGTTGGATTCCACCGCTTCATTGAAATGGTGGCGGGAAGAAGAGCTCCAATCTTTGTAGTTTTCTTTTTCTACACTTGTAAATATCCATTCCAAACTATAGTCTTTCAAGTTCGTGATCGCCCCCCCTTTCGTGATTAGCTTTGAAAAAGAAAATAAATGGAGATCCGATTTTTGGCCATTGTTTGATGAGGCCATGCCACTTTTGCTGATCACGAGTGACGAGCTCATGAAGTAAACATTGGCTAACAACCGGCTGCGACCGTATAAAGTCATGCCAAGCAAAGGGCGCCTCCACGCAAAGACCCCCTTTGACAAAACACCTCTCTCTGCCAAGAGCTGCTTTTTTATTTAGCTAGTGGCTAGTGATCTTTTCCTCGTTTTCATTCTAGCTCTGTGGATCATACGGGCCGAGCGATGGCGAGAAATCTTCGCAGCTTCGCCGCGTTTCTTGCGATTTTCTTGACGTTTTTAATCCACTCGAGCGGTACTGCACTCATTGCTTGAACTGATCATTCCATTCCATCCAATTGAGCTCTCTTCTTATGAAACTCTTTTATCTCTTTGCTTTCGTGCTTGTTTAGATGCTGCTGATCGAGAGTATGACTACTCCAACAACAGCCCGCGCGGGCCGCAGCGATGGGCGAGCCTCCACCGATCGTGGACGCTGTGCAGCTCCGGCTCACTCCAGTCGCCCATCAATCTCACCAAAGAGACGGTCTTGCGCGACAAAACCCTGCACAAGCTCGACTCCAATTACAACTCCACTGCCATCGCTACGGTTCTCGACTGGAAAGAGGACGTGGTCGTAAGTTACACTCCGAGATCTTTGATCTTTGACCTTCTCCTGGCAAATGATATACTTTGTTTTCTTTGTTCCAGCTTAACTTCCCAGACAATGCTGGTGATTTGATGATCAACGCGACCCAGTACAAGCTCGTCCAGATCCGTATCCACTCGCCCAGCGAGCATATGCTGGAAGGAAAAACGTAAGCTTTTCTCTTCGGAAATGAAATTAAATTTTGGTTTTTCTCTTGAAAAGGTTTCCTGCCGAAGTTCATCTCGTTCATAACAGCACTGACGGCTCCAGCCGCATTGCGATCGTGGCATTCTACTTCAAGCTCGGGCGTCCAAACACTTTCATTGGCCAGGTAGGAATATTTCATTCTTTCTTGGATTTCTATTCAAATTATTGACAAAATATTCAAACTGATAATATGGATTTTTATAAGGTGATCGATGCACTCAACTCCACCCAAAACTCGGGCGAGCTCAACCCAACGCTACTCAAGATGGTGGGCAGGCCGTACTACCGCTACTCGGGCTCGCTGACCAGCCCACCCTGTACGGAGGGCGTTGACTGGTACGTGGTCAAGAAGAACCGCCGCATGTCCGTTGACCAGTTCCAGTTCATCCACAGCTATGTCAACGTAAGTCAATCACAGTGAAGTTCTAATCAACCTCACTTTTTTACTCCATAGGGAAGCAACGCAAGGCCCATGCAGCCTGCCAATGGACGAGAAATCGAAGCTTACAAATAGTACGTGAACAAGAATATACCATGTACGGCATAAAGAATATGCCCAGGAATATAAAAGAAGTCTTGCCCTACCGTACAGTGCTTGCGTGTTCCAACGGCCGCGCCTGTTAAAATTTGAAAATCCCGGAGAGGAGAAAGAGATTAGGTCTTTCTTCTCTCCTCTTTCTCCCGATCGATCCATCCACGATGCGACGCCGCCTCCAAATCCACTCGGCCGGCCAGTTGGGCTGAAAGGATGCGCGGCGCGGCGCATCGAGAAGCGAGGTGATTGATCCCTTTCTCCAATTCTTTGTAGCCCCGAAGAACCATACCATCGCGGCCATGGCGAGCTTGAGCGTCTCCGGCCTGGCGCTGCCGCAGTGCGCCTCCATGCTGCGCGAGAAGCAGCGGATGTGCTCCGGGAATTGCAGCACCAGTGGATCCACCAGCGGCAGCGCTAGCGGGAGTGGCGGGTCTTACAGCACTAGATTCGCATTTGGAGGAGGAGGAGGAGGAGCGTCATCGTCGTCAGTAGCGAGGAGAGATTGGAGGCCTGTGCAAACTAGAAGAACAGCCACCACCGTCACCATGACACTGGGAGGAAGCTTTGATACCTTTCGGGACAATGATGGAGCACCGCCCACGCGTTTCCAGCGAAGTGGATACCTCCTCGGCCAGCCCTTGAAGAGCCTGGATCCCGGCTTGCACCTCGGCCCGGAACTTCCACGCCTCCACCAGCGGAAGGGTCCTTCGTTCCTCAAGCCTGGAAGAATCGGAGTTAAGCGAGAGAGCAGCGATCCGGATGGAACTTACGAGACCACCAAGAAGGAGGTGACCAAGGCGGCGAAGCGGCTCAAGGACGACAAAGGTGGCGGCACGGGCAGGATCGCCGTCTACTTCGTCTCCTGGTGGGGGCTCAACATCATCTTCAACGTTTACAACAAGAAGGTGCTCAACGTTTACCCGTTTCCGTGGCTCACCTCCGTCATGGCGCTCTTCGCCGGGACCGTCATCATGCTCGGCTCGTGGATGACGGGATGCATCCAAGCTCCCGACACGGACATGCAGTTCTGGCAGAATCTCTTCCCTGTAAGAACCAAAGAACTCATCAGTCAGTCCACGAACTTGAAGTAACAAAACCAAAGAGAGCGTAGGAACTCACTCACCTTGAAAGCTTTCAGGTGGCAGTGGCGCATTCCATTGGACACGTCGCGGCGACCATCAGCATGGCGAGGAGTGCTGTGGCCTTCACGCAGATCATCAAGAGCGCGGAGCCCGCGTTTAGCGTGGTGCTGTCGCGACTCTTCCTCGGAGAAAGGTATCCTCTTCCCGTCTACTTATCACTCCTGCCAGTCGTTGGAGGTTGCTGCTTGTCCGCCGTCACCGAGCTCAACTTCGACATGATAGGTACTTTCTTCTTCTTCGCTTGCCTCTTTTCTTCGACTTATTGAGCTCCTGTTTGTCACAGGTTTCTTGGGAGCCAACGTCTCCAACGTTGCCTTTGTCTTCCGGAACTTCTTCTCCAAGAGAGGCATGAGCAAGAAGGTCAGCGGCCTCAACTACTACGGCTGCCTGTGCATCATGTCTCTGGCCATCTTGACGCCCTTCGCAATCGCCATAGAAGGCTTTCACAACTGGAACGTTGGCTGGCAAACTGCGTCTCGAGCAATCGGTCCCCCATTCCTCTGGTAACGTTGGTCACTTCCAAACTTGAGACTCTGCCTTCCCCGTCGTTCTTTCTTTCTCACGCCGTCCGTCTGCTAACCAGGTGGGTGATCGCACAGAGCGTCTTCTACCACTTGTACAACCAAGTCTCGTATATGTCGCTGGACCAGATATCTCCGCTGACTTTCAGCATTGGTAACACCATGAAGAGAGTTTCTGTCATTGCGGCGTCCATCTTCATCTTCAAGACTCCGGTGCAGCCTGTGAATCTGATTGGTGCAGCCATTGCGATTTTTGGAACCTTCTTGTACTCACAGGTAGACAAAAGGTTGTTCGCTGTGAACTCCCTCACTGTTCCTTTCTTTTGCAGGCAAACAAGTGAAAATTAGCTTTTGTCAGCCGTGCTACAAGAGAGAATGAGAGAAGATTGAAAGTACCTGTTTTCTGAGACTTCGCAGGGAGAATGCATTGACGCTGATCTGTTTTGTTCGAGACAAACTGTTACTGTTATCGCATTGCAAGTGTTAGCTGTAATTAAAAAATATAGAAAGATCGTCAGTAGCCAGACACGCGTGAATTTCTCACAAGGGAAGCAGCAACACGGGGCAAGGAACGAATTCTGCGAGGAGGTTCCCATCAATGTGCTTGGAATGAATGCATTCCATGCTGAGAACGACCAAGTCCAGCCCCATGTCATCCGCAACTTCTCCTATTACCACTGCTGCTTTCTTGCCTTCTCCAATCTTTTCCAGCATCCCATAGTCTTGGATTCCTCCTACAAAAGAAAAATGTATCACAAGTTTACCAATGAATATCAATCCCAACCTTCTTCCAGGTGCCAGCGAATTGTTTGAAGTCTCTGCTCGTAGTCTTTCTCCTTTTTCTCCTCATCAATCACTGCAGCCAGGCAAATTCATAATGGACGTGATGGACCCAAAAAACGAAGTTACGTACCCACAACTGTGATCTTTGCGCCATACTTCTTCGCTAGAGACGTAGCTGTTGCCGCGGCCTACACTCGCAAGAACAAAAAGAAAAACAAAGAAAGAAACAGCACTCAGAAACAATCGAAGAAAAAAACTGAGTTTTTGCAACCTGACGAGTCGAATCCGACAGATACGGGTTCTTATCGATGATGGGCAGTAGAACATGTTGAAACTCTTTCGCTATTGCTGGAGCTCCGTCTGCATTACAGTGAATCGGCAACTCGAGAGACAAAAAAGAATCCGACTTACCAGTAGCACTACTGCTGCACCGAGCCACCCGAAAGCGTTGGGGACGAATCGAGTAGCATCTAGACCGATTTGCTGGAGCCTGGAACGAAAAGCAAGACAAAGAAGAAGAGGCTGAAAGGCCGATCCGGCTGATGTTGCTCATCATCGTCGCCCAAAACCAAGGAAGAGAAACCAAAACCCACAAAGTCCACTTGGACAGTAGCTAGGGCTTTCCAGACTCTTCCCCTTCCTAAATCCTGCTTCCTGCCTAGCTATGGAAACTAAAACCAGTGTAAACTAAAGTTGAATTTCCCTGTCCCTAAGAGAAGCTTGCTTCCTGTGCTATCCTTCTAACTTCATCTACCTGGGAAATGATCGCATCTGTGCTTTCGATCGGTACCTCTACTGCTAATTGCAAGCTGTGTCTGATGATGCTGCTTGACGTTGTCGTCGTTTTCTTTTTGCTGCTCGGTGTGGTCTTCTTCGCAGACCCTGGCTTTGGTGGCTTGCCTCTCGGCTTCTTTTCTGCGGCTTCTCCCGGGGAGTTGGACTTGCTGTGGCCGTTTCCATTTCCTGCTTCCTGACCACCCGCATCAGTCTCCTGGTGGGAAAAAAGCAAGGCAAACTTTTGAGAAAGAACGAGATCAATTAGACATGGAGGCACCTGTTTCAGAGGTTCCATCTGCAGTCTCCCGCCTGCTGCTGCTGCAATCGCTGCCACTGCCTCCATTTCGTGGGTACCGGCAAAAGGAGCGGCCGACATCGGCTGCGGAGGCGTATGGTCCTTCCAATCCGTGATTGGGAATGCAAAGTCCGGACCAAAGTTGAATCGAACCGTGCAGTTTGGCTCGTTCGGAAGCGTGTACATTGAAGCAGCAGGAAAGTACCGTCCTGCGTAGATATCTTTGTAAGCACAGCCCTGGTACACACCGTTTCTAAAGAACACAATCTCGCCTCCTGAAAACAGAAAGCACCAAGACGTCGTTACAAAAAGGTGAAAAGAAACAAGAGTCGATACAAACCAGGCAAAGGCTTGAGAGGCTCCTCTTTCGTCTCGGCAGTGTAAGGCAAGCCTTTGAAGCTCACAATCTCCGGTGGCTTTGGAGCAAGAGCAGCACCATTCGGCAAGTTGATGTAGAAGCCAATCGTGTCACCTTCAACGTAGGCTTCTCCATAAGGCTCCCTGAGCGCTGCATGGACTTTACTCCCTTCCAGGTCCCGGTAGCCATATCCATGACTGTCGTATCCAACCGGGGCCTGGACATCACCCTTCTGCGTACACCACCCAAGCCGCGTGTGCCCAGTCTTCCCCAAGTGCTCCACAGTGATCTCAAAGTACCAAGCTCCTTCCACAACACCCCGAGTAGCTCGGACCATCCGGTACCCTTTGATACTCCCAGCCGAGAGCTGGTCGGCGCTGAGCTCCACCTTCTCGGCCTTCTGGAACTTGGAGAGCAAAACTGGCAAGTCCGGCCCATCCTCGATCTTGGGAACAACGGGATTGAGGTAGACCGAGTTCTCATTCTCCAGAGCCTTCGCCTGTGTCTTGCTGCCCCCCTTTTTGCTGCTCTTCCTCGTCGTGCTCTTGCTCCAAACATTGGTGTTTCTCTTCTTTGGCTTCTTCGCTGCCGCCGCGGATGCCCCCTCGTCCCCCTGCTTGCGTTTCTGGCTCACCTTTCCCTTCTTCTTGTTGTTGCCTCCCTCAGCAGCTGGAATCTCCATCTCTGGAGTCTCTGGCACTGGAGTCCCGGGGGCGGCCTCCTCCTCCTCCTCCTCATTCCCATCCCCACGATTCACATTCTCGATCGGCACTGCGTCGGTAGCATCCGGAGTGGAATTTGGATCCCTACTCACCCCTTCGTCGTCATCGCCCGCCGCATTCGGGCTGTTGTTGTTGTCATCGTCGTCGTCGCCGAGCCGGAGCGATGGCGTGCGATCCTCGTCCTCCATCTCCTCGTCGCCGCCCTCGCCCTGCTCCGCGAGCTCCTCCTCCATCGTCATCACCTAAAACCCTAAAAATATTTTCACGCGAATATGCCCAACGAATAATCTTACTCCGGGAAAAGGGAAACTCTTGTTCTTCGTGCTCTAGCTCTTGAGCCTCTTGGCGAATCGCGCGATCACTTGGAACTCGTCCAGATGCTGTGACAAGAAGAGATAGAAACGATCGATTAGTGGAGCGCTTTGCTGTGGGGCTTACCTCTTGGGACGCGAAATGTCGGATCACGGCTTCTAGCAGCTGCTCCTTGGAAGAATTGGGGCTAACAGGCTGCAAGAAAATCAGGACGCGAGAAAGAGAAGCGATCGTTCGATGCGTACGAGTTTGAAATGGCGCCGGTACCGCCGCAGCGCCGCCGTCTCCAGCTTGCTCAGATCCACAATCTGATCCAAGAAATATCCATCGATGATTGATCGATCGATCGAAAGAGGGAGAGAAAGAGGAGAAAGAAGATAAAAATCTATCGATCGATCAGAAAACTCTCACCGTTTCTTGCCGAGATCCCGTCGCTGCTGCTGCCGCTCTTGGATCAATGTGAGTGGACGATCGCTTCGCGGAGGAGGATTTCCCGTTCATGGAACTGGCGATGGATCGAAATCTTTCGCTAGGGATATTCGAGCGATGGAAGGAAGAAAGGGGTATATTTTTGGGCTTGGCCTTGTTTGGATTTTAGGGATTGGATTGGGGAAAGGAGGAAGGATGCTGATCGAGGCGGACGTCTACGAGGATTACATCCTTTGCGACAAGCAGCGAGCTCGCAGCGATGGCGGCGATGATGGCCGCGACCGCGGTGATGACGATCGCGCCTCCCAAGAATCATGCGTCGTCGATCCTCCTCCTCCAGTGCCGGCGCCAGTGATTCCCGAGAAGAAGGAGGCGGTGGAAGAAGAATCGCAGAGCGCCGCCAAGATCATCGATTCCTCGGCGGCGCTGCGATGGATGCAAGAGCTCGGCCGCGATTACAAGGCGTATCGGCTCCAGAGCCTGGGATTTCTCGTCCTTAGCACCGTGCTCTTCGCGGCTCTCCTGGCGATCGTCGTGTGGCAGCACAACCAGATCCTCGTCTTGAAAGAGGTAAGTCTCTAGAATTTTTTTCTTTCCTCCATCGATTGATTGATCGATCCGATCGCTTTGTTTTCCAGAGGGTGGAGTATCTCTCCCAGGCGGCGTACATCCAGGAGACCCCCATCACGATCTCCCGCCCGCGCTGCACGACCCTCTTCCCGAGCTCCCTGTGCGAGACCAGCAAGGAGCTGCTAGGGCGCTTGCGATCGCGCTTGATCAACGAGTTTGCCTAGATTCTCTAGAGATTTCCAGCGATTTCTATCCCCCCGATAGAAATCGAGAGAACTTCTTCGTCATTGTCACTCTCACATACATTGTCTAAATTCCATTTTTCTCTTTTCCGCAAGTACTCACTCTTTGATCTGATCGCGCTCGCGCTCCCGCGACAGCATCATCGGCGAATTCCTGTCGGGCTGCCGATTGACGAAGATCAAGTAGCCAGTGACGCCCAGCACGATCGCGGTGAAGATGTAGAGCCCTCGCGTGTTGAGCCGCGTCCTTCGATCCTCCATCGCCTGACCCTAATTCTAGGGTTCGTAAGCAACTAACGGCTGGGATGCAACCCATCCGACGGGCACGATTCAACCACCCAACAATAGATACACCCAACAATATTTCTTTTAATCAGTCAAAAAAACAAAAAAATAGAGAGAAATTTACAACCATCCGACACGAGAGCGCTCGGCCTCGCCAATTCGGACCCTTTTTTGGTTTGGCTGTTTAGCTGTTCTTCGTCTTTGATCCAGAGGAATAAATGCGATGCGTGAGGAGAAATCGGGGAAATCGGGAAGAAAATCGAGAAGGGCAGCCGAGAAATCGATTGATCAGTAGAGAGATTGAGAAGAGGAAGAAGAATCGGGGGAGGAGGACGAACTGGGCGATGAATTGGAGGAGATGGGCGGAGAGGAGGCCGATCGTCGAGTCTGCCTGGTGTTGTAGGAGTAGCAGTGGAGGCATTTGTGAGCAACAATGTGAAATGGTACCTCGGAGGATCCACCGCAATCGTTGCACAGGATCCACACCAGCTTGTTGCGGTAGGCATCGGGCATGGGCGTGGCGGCGATCTCCTGATCCAGCCTCTCCCACGCCGAGCTCATGTCACACACCGACTTGGAGCACACCGGGCACGAGAACTGCGCGTGGAGGGTCATCTCGCGGAGGCACTCGCTGTGGATGGTGTGGCCGCAGCGCAGAACCGTGATGTCGCTGGTGGAATCGAAGAGGTAGTCGAAGCAAACCGGGCAATTGTGGTGCATCGAGTTCTCCACGCACGAATGCCCCTTTTGGAGCGCCACCGCGTAGCAGCAGCCACACTTGTCGCAGTGGAAGAACTTCTCCTGCCCGCCGACGCGGCAGATGCCACACGAATCGCAGTGGAACTGGCCCTTGCTCACGTCGTCGTCGAAGAAGCGGCAGATCGAGCAGTAGTAGTCGCCCATGGAGACGCCGCAGCCGGAGCAGACCTGGTGGACATCCTGCTCCAATCCACACAGCGAGCAGATGACGCGCTCTACCTTGTGCCGGGGGAGGTCGTGGCGCTTGGAGGGATCGGCCTCGTTGGCGTTCATGGCCTCGTTGTGGCAGTGGCGGCAATTGAAGATCCCGTTGCAGCAGGGAGCCCGGATCAAGCAGCGCCGGCGGTAATGCGCACAGCCATACTCCATGACGCCCTCCTTGAGCGCCCGGATCTGCTCTTCCACGCCGCGTGCCAGGGATTCCTGGCTGAAAACCTCCGCCGCCGTCGCGATCTCGATCTGGTGCGACAGCGTCGAATGCAAGCCGGATTCTACCACCGCCACGGACATCTTGGAAATCTTGGCGCTCCTCTCACTGGACTGGATCAAACCCTAGCCCCCATCCGCCATAGCCAACAAGAACAAAACAGCCGGCCACATATATAGGGCAACGGGGATCGAGGGAAACTGTTTTCGTGGCATTCCGATCCGGAATCGTCATCGGATCCGACGGTCAGGATGGCGCCGTTCCTGCGGCGCGGGATTTATGTCCATCGGACGGTTACGGTTTCTGTCCCTTTGTTCGTTGGGCGGTTGAGATTTGTCCTAGGGCAACTTGGCCTGATGATGAGATAGAGTAGGCCATTTTAGATCTCGTCTGATTGGCCGTTACGATCGCCAATCACTCGCCACTTTTTTTTTTTTCCTGCATTTTTACTTTTCTTCGGATTTACGAGCGAAGCAAGAAAGAGTAGTCTTTGCTTGCCCAGTCTCATTCATAAAGAACATTGAAGAGGGAAAGAAAACGCTCAATCGCGATTCCATCCTTTTGGATTAATCTTGGAATCTCTACCTTGGATTGTAAAAGGAATAATTCATGAGGGCCCCGTAACCTTGTACATATTGGGATACCTAGGCCTAGTCTAAGTAAAAATGCGGTGGAGTCCCACCCATCCACGCTCGCTTCCTTATCTCGCAAGGAACGGCGGCGGCGGGTGTGGGACACGCCGCGGCGTTAAATGCCCCACTTTGGCATTTGCCCCCGTCGTGGATCGTGTGATCAGCTCAAAGCTCTGCCCAATCCACGAACTCTCCAAGATTCTATCAAATCGATCCATGGAAGAATAGGGTTTTTAATCTTCTCTAGAGAACATGCTCTACGCAAAGATCAAGCAGTCAGGCGTGTCGGGAATGCCCAGACAAGCGCCAGACAAAAAAGCTAGGGCTTGTCTCCAATCCCCCAGTAGCTAGAATATTCTTGCACTGGAATATCCCCCAGTTACAAGAATATTCTCGTGGTCACTGGACTGAAGCCGCTAACGACAAACGAGACGAAACAAACCTCTCCCAAAACGAAGAAGAAGAAGACGAAGACGAAAAAATCTTCCTTCTCGGCGGCGAGTACCTCTTCTTTTTTTTCTTTTCTTCCTTTTGTCCCGACTCCTTCCTCGAGAACTTCCAAACGAGAAACGCTCCAATTGCTTGGCTTGCTTGCTTTGATTTGCTTCCTTGGCTGGCTTTGCTCCTGTCGATCGATCTAGGTAGCGGCGGCGCCAAGGGTCGGGTTTCCCGGTCTTGGGAGAGCTTTTCCTTTTCTTCTTTTGCTTCGAATCTCTTCACTGTTCCAAAGTCAATCTCTTGTCCCACAAGAAACGCAGCCGTGGTATAGCTAGTGGCGTGGAACACGCCGTTTCTTCAATGACTAGCTAGCTTTGCGTGTATCCTGTGAGAAAGACCCGTCTCTCCACTGCGCTATGCCACCACCAAGTTCCACGAACTCTTCGTCTTCATCTTCTTCTCTTCCTCCTCTCCTTCCCAAATCCAAATCCCAATCCTGTGTGTCTCGTCTATCCATCTATATCTGTTGTTTCTCCGCTGTTTGTTTGTTGTGGTGTAAAGATCCCAATGCTTGTGAAAACTGTGAGAAGACACATCCCACTCCTCGGGGATTCCTTCCAAAATACTCCTGTTTTTTTCCTCCTCCTGCCTTGTTCCCTGTATCTTGCTAAAGAAAAACGGTGCCAGACCAGAGTTTGACCCGTTCGTCCGTCTGGTTCTTCTTTGTCGGCGCCACAACGAACTCCTCCTTGTTTTCTGTCCTTTCTGACTAGTCGTTGCTGTTGCTGCTGCTGTTGCTCGAGTGGCTGTCGTTGGCAGTGTTGCTGGTCGCAGCAGCGGCCGTGGCCGGAAGAGATGGCGGCCTCTTTGTCTGCCTGGTGTTGAAAGAGCCGCAACCGGGGCACTTAAGCGCGAAAATATGAAACGGTACCTCGTCTTTGTGATTGCAATCGTTGCACAGCATCCACACCGTCTTCCCCCTCAGGGCCTCCGGCATGGGAGTGGCAGCAATCTCCTTGTCTAGAGTTTGCCAGTACTCGGACAAATCCAGCACCGACCTGGAGCACATAGGACAAGTGTACCTCGAGTGCAACCGCATCTCATTGAAGCAGTCGGCGTGCATGGTGTGGCCGCACTGGAGCACGGTTATCTGCTTCACGGAGTCGAAGAGGAACTCAAAGCACACCGGGCAGTTGTGGTGCATTGCTCGCTCCACACAGACGTGCTTGCCTTGGAGAGCCACCGAGTAGCAGCAGCCACAACGGTCGCAGTGGAAGAAGTTGTCCGCTCCTCCAACGCGACAAATGCCGCATGAGTCACAGTGGTACTGGTGCTTGTCCGTGTCGTCGTCGAAAAGGTTGCACTTTGAGCAAAAGTAGCTCCCCATGCACACTCCACAGCCTTCGCAAACTTGCTGCACGTCTTGCTCCGTGTCGCACAACAAGCAAATGACCCGCCTTATAGACTCGCGACGGATTTGGTGCCTCTCGCGAGGGTCAGCCTCCTCGCCCTTTGCTTCGTTGTGGCAATGCCGGCAACCAAAAACCTCGTTGCAACACGGAGCTCTGATACGGCACCGCCGCCTGTAGTGCGGACAACCATACTTCCTGCGACCCCTCTCGTTTTGTTCTTCTTCCCTCTCATCTTCTACCTGCTCCCCATCCTCCTGCTGTTCCATCCCCGTTCTAGAAACTAAGGCCTCAGTTCCATTGCTCGTTCCAGATTCCACCGAGCAACTGAGATCCCAGGGGACACGCCTGTCCAGCTCCTCCATTCCACCCGGCGAAGAAGCAGAAAACTTCAGTGTTGGCGACGCAAGTTCCCAGTGCGGCTGAAAAGAAAAGAAGAAACGAATCACTCCCAAGGAAGCAAGAGCGGCAGAACTTGCAAGCACGCAAAAAATCTTACTCAAAGGCTTGCTTGCCTGTCCGTATCCAAGGGCCAGGATTCTTACTCGTAGCGGTCGACCGACACTGCTCTGACACGTCAAAAGATAAAGACGCTACGTTGACAATAGAGAAAACGTGAACGCGCGCTCTCCACCACGGAACAAAGGAATAAGATAGAGAGAGGAAACGTTGTACATTTGAAGGCCATAAAATACAAAGGATGGATGACACGGTTCCAACTCCTGAAAACACACATCCACCGGATAAAAACCATCACGATGCCACCTAACTTAAGCTCTAGCCTTACCTAATTTCCACGAGTCTCAGCCATCATCCTCACCCTCAGAATCTGTAATGTTTCCACCAGTTGATGAAAACGGAGAAAAGAACGATCCTAGAAAAGAAAAACTGTACTCTACCTGAGCGAACATCGTCTCCGATGACTCCAGCCCGTATCTGCTTGACGATCATTCGGTAAATAAGTACCCACCAGTAGATGTGAAGTACAAAAAGACTGATGAGTAAGGTATTCGTTACGTAGTAGTAAATTGGCCCGTAACCTCTATGTAGATGAATGTTGATGGCTTTGATGGACAAGTAGCTGTCGTGGATGACACGGAAACACCAGTGAAAAGCTTGAACAACTAGGAAAGATCAGATACTGCTTACCTTGTCCCCCAAATAACCCAGACTGGGAAGTAAATAAGCCGCAAGAGCACCCACGAAAGAGCAAACAGGCCAAACAGGACATCTGGAACAACACGGACTCCCGCATATTTTGACATCTTGGCCAGCTCCAAGAAAACATCACTCGCATCATGTAGTGCGAGCACGACGCATCCTATCCGAGCAAATCTGCTTGCACCAAAATAAAGCACCACGAACTTGACAGGCTCCACGAGAATATTAAAAGAACCAACCTGGTCCAATACGAAAACGAAATCAAGCCAAAGGTTGCAACATGGTGGGTCATGCTCACTCCGAAATCCTTTCTTCGCGTTTCCCAAAAGATAAGAGCAAATATGCTGTAGGCATAGAATCCCGCCGCAAAAGCATACAGGAGCTTGAGCTTCACCCTGGAAAAAAAGAAACAAAAATGAAGATCAGTACGAGAAACACTGTTCCAACTAGAAACTAGTTAAAGATCAAAGAACAAAACTCTAGAACTTGTTCCAGAAAAATCAAAGAACTCGAAAAACTTGGAAGGAAAAGAAAACCTCTTACTTGATGGTTTGATTCGGCCACGTTTGATCCCCGGGTCCGACCCAAATGCTGTAGCTATCGGTCAGCCAAGTCTCGTTATAAGTCACATATAGCGCAAAGATCTCCGCGGTGGTGTAATAAACGCATTTCCAGCCCGACTCTTTGAATTTAGTCTGTGTCTTCCTCAGCGCGTCCCTATCAGCGTCGCTCAGCTTCCTCAACTTGGACTCGTGCGTGCCAAACACCGATTTCCTGCTCAATTTCTACGCGAGCGAGCTCAAATCTGCCAGAAATTCACATTGCCGCTTACCTCGAGCACGAATCGATCCAAGAAGAAGCGGCAAACCGGGAATCCTATCGCGAATATCGGCGCCAGCGTCACAAGATCCCAAAAGGAGGGATCGATCTCCCTGTTGAGCTGCCGGGCGAGCTCCATCGCCGCGATTCTCTGGGAGAGAAAGATTAGGGCGGCACAACGGTGTCAAAATATTTCTTTTATCGCGAGTCCGTTAGAATCTTAAAGGCAGGATCGTACAGCGTGCATACATTTTCGGTACACTCGTACGGCCGCGCCTTATATGACACAAAAAAGCTCGTTCGTGTAGTTCTTCCTTCTTCGCGTTTTCTTACTTCCATTTCTCTCGGAGCTCCTTTCTTTGCGACAGCACCATGCTCACGGCGATGGCCACCACCAGAACCACGATCGTGATGAGCAGCAAAGCGTAGCTAAAGTCCTCGGTGAGCGAGTCGTAAGTTCGCGATGGCGCTGTTCTCGTGAAGAACAAATCGATCCCGTAGGCGAATACCAAGCACGTCGATTCTAGCCGAGCAGGGACGCTGATGATCCCCCGGAGTTCCTCCACTCGAGCCGCGTGTGTGAGATACGACTGCCAAGAACACGGCATTTAGAACAGTCCCGAAAAGCAAACGACGCAAACCTGTGGAAAAAGTGGGAGACCCTCGGAGAGAGGAATCACACCTTCCTCCCTTTCCATGGGAGTCGGATCCGCGGACCTGCGTGGATCCAAAAACCGCTTGTCCAGAGCGATTACCTGCGGGAAAACGATCTAAAGTTCGTCCAAACTCCATCAAAGTTGCTCGCTCACCTGGTTTCCTATAGTACCAACGAGTATTTGCTTTCCCGTGATGCCTCTTGCAGTGAACGTAACACTCATTGTCCTGACTGTGGACGGGAAAAAGTAGCTCTGTCCCTTAACTTCCAAGTTGCGTGGTGAGAACGACGAAAACGGGACGCTGGCGTTGTAGCGTCCCAGCATTAATTGAAGCACATCTTTCCCGTCCTGCGTGCGAAAAGAAAGTCAAGAAAAAACTCTCCTTTCAAGCTCAACTTACCGCGGATTTGTCATAAACTTCCAACACAGACATCTCGTGACGGTGGTTGCGCACATTGAAGTAGCAATAGACAACCCAGTTCTCGCTGAAAACCTGTTGAGAAATCCATCAGCTCTTGGAAGAAAAGAGGAAGGTGATTCTTTCTTTACCACGTGAACGGGACCCTGTGCGTGTGCATGCGAGACACGATGGAGAATTTGGCCAGTGACACTGTCAATAAGGTACGCAACTAGCCACGTCTCTTCCGGGTTGGCGGCGCCAACTCTAGAATCTTGAGGTGTCACTGTTGCAACGAAAACCATGTTTTTGTTGAGATATTTGTACCATACGTCACGATTGCCCAGAACTTTAGCTTGCGTGTGCACCATCTGTGACGAGAAAATCAGAACCATACCAAGAAAAGAAGATCAAGACCCGAAAGTTACCTCATCTGCTCTTCTCGTTGTGATTGCCGCAATAGTTTCCGAGTCCTTCGGAAACAGTACAGACCATATCTTTTGCGACTGGAAAACCAGTCCGCCTTCTTCTCCAGCGTCGACCTGCGACTTGATGTTGTATCCTTCTATTTGCCCGGCTTCTTTATCAGCTATGTAGAAGTAGACGTTCTGCATGTACTTCTCAAAGAGGCTCAAGCTCTCGTCGCTCGTAGGATAAAGATGAGCCTTGTTCTGGTCGTCAATAAGTAAGTGGAGCCTTCGTTCCGATGAATCTACGACTGGCAGAGCGAGAGCAACCTTGACCGAGTAAGGAAGTGCCAAAGTTTCCTGCACACTGCCTGTGAGCATGTCTACCCAGGCCGCAAACCCAGTTCCATCGTGGGACGATCCCAATACAAGAGCAACCGCATTCTCGTCGACGTGCTTGTGAGGAATTCTCCACGGATACAGCTTCAAGGAACCTTTCGTCGACAATTCAGGAATGAAGCGCGACCACACTATGCCACCATTTCCAGTATGAAGAGCGAAAAGCTTTCCGGAACTTGTGAGGACGACTATGAGCTTCCTAAAACCGTTGTGATCACGCGTCATTTTCGTCTTGTCTGCGTTATTCAGGCGCAAGGCTTGTAAAGCCGTCTGCTCCTCGGCTGTTGCAAGCATAAGCGTGGATTTCAAGCGCAAAACATGCCCCTGCATAAACAGCCAGTTGACGTCTCAACGATGCAAACATATTTCGTTACCTTGAGCCACTCGTAGAGATCGTGCTCGACTTCTGCAACAGAAACACCAGCTTTTTCCAACGGAAGCTCAGCAGTCAAAGTATCCACGACGGAAGCAAGTGCTTCCTCTCTGCTCCACACCACCTTTCCCTGCTGCAGCAAAGCCAAGGAGTGATCCTGTCCGACTATAAGGACCCGGAATCCACGGCTTCTATCTGTTTTGATGTAAGCGTTCATGAACACTTTCTGTACCCCTCCCTTGTTTGGATCTACCTCCACTGTCTCCTCAGCAGTCTCAATCCATTCCTTGCCACTAAGCACACGGACGCGAATTTCTTTGGAGTTGATATGCTGAAGAAACGACTGCGCAAAAGTACCGTCGAGAACGATGCTGTTACTGACAACCGGTGGCCCCTGGATCTGTTGAAGCACTTCCACACCTTTCTTGTCCAATCCCAGAACAAAAATGGAGCCGCCGTCTGTAGAAAGGACGCAACCTCCAGGGATCTTGTCTGGTAAAAGCTGCGCGCTTGAAACTGGCGAATCGAGAAGTGTAGCAAGACTTGTCTTTTGCAGCTCTACCACTTCGGCTTCCATAAGACCAGTAACAATGTTTCCCTGAGTATCCAGAGCCGCGAAAACTCCAGAGCTCAAAACGAAGCTAGAAGGATTCAACGGTTCGGTTGTCTTTAGAGTTGTGAAAGCGCCAGTGCTCGCATCGATGCGGAAAAGTGCGAGGGATGATCCAGAAAACCCAGCGACGTATATATTCTTGCCTTCAAAGCTCAAGGAGGTCTGAGCCAGCCTGCTACCATCCAAAAACAAAATCAAACTTTCACCTCGAACATTAGTGGCACATACCTTTCATCCAGCAAATCAGAAGTCCAAAGAAGCCGGCCGTCGGCACTTGACACGACATAAACTATCCCTTGTTTCAGAACAAGTAGATCATCAGACTGCCACACAAGAAACAGTAAATCGTCAGGAGAAATGCAAAAACGAACTCCATACCGGCAGGAGAAAAAGCTGAGCAGGAGATGGCGAAGTGTATAACGAAGTTTCCCAGATAAGTGAACCGTCAGGAAGATGGAATGATCTCAAGGAGCCTCCTCGAGACAATGAGACCGCATCTAGATCATCCGAGAAAGCATTTTCAAACACAGGAAGAAGAACAAAAAGAAACAAAAAGCTTACATTTGCCAAGAGCTACTTGGAGTCCATCAATCGGCTCCGACTCCTCTAGAACTTGCCTCCAAACTGGAATCCATCTCGTAAACTCTTTCAAGCCCATAAGAGAACTTACAAATCTCTCCAGAGCGAAGATTGAGTGATGCGACCACGCTCTTCTCTGTAGCTACAATAACGCGCTTCTTGCCGCTAGCAGTCTGGAACACTGCGTGAGTTACTTTTCCAATGTATTCCTGGTGCCTGCAATGGAGAAAACTCGTTTCTAAGCATGGATCCCATCCTTTTGAGCTCAGCATTCTCACTCACCAGTCCCATAGCCCAACCTGATCCTCGTAAATCGCATCACAAGCTGCGAGCACCACGAGCAGCAGCGCCGGCGCAAGGATCCAGCGCCTCCAGCTCCCCATTATCCAAGAACCCTAATTAAAACTCCAAGGGGGAAATAGTTTTAGGGCTCATCAGCTATGGAGTCCCTTCTCGCGTGCTACGCATCCGACGAGGAAGGAGAGGAGGAATTTCGCGCGCCAGTGACAAGTAAGTCCTCGATTCCTCCATTTCCAGAGCCGCGGATCAGCAATGGCGACCAAGGGAGAGGCGGCAAGAGCATGTTTAGCTTCCTTCCGGCGCCGAAGAGGAACAAGGGGCTGGATTATCGCCCGCCGATCGACACCTCGGCCCTGGAAGAGGAAGAAGATGCCGGCAATGCGAAGAAGAAGCCGCGATTGGACGAGAAGGAGATGACCGTGGTGGGGGGATTGGTATTGCCGGCTCCCAAGAACAGTTTGGGGATTGGGGGCGCTTTGGGTGGAGGCCGTGGCCAAGCTCTGGATTTTTCTAGCCACGGTTCTTCGTCACTGCCAGAGAGGAATCTAGATCAGGAAGAGATGGTTCCTTCTAGCAGCGAGAATGTGGAGGAGTCGGGATCTCAAGATGGTCTTTACTACGAAGATCCTTTTCCAGGATATCAGACACAGGGATACGATGGTCTTTCACAGGAAGAAAGCTATCAAGGCCAGGAGAATGGCTATGAGGGCCTGGAAAGTGGTGCTTTCTACGAGGATCAAGGACAGAATCATCCATACCAATACTACGAGGGAGATGCTGTCTATGATCAAGCTCAAGCCCAAGCTCCTGTGGAGGAGGATCCGGTTGCGAAGGCTATGAGGCAGGAGAATCGGAAAGGAAGAGTGGAGCCGGTTAAGTTCGTCGAGATCAAGCAGGACGATCTCACCGCCAACAGGCCGCGAGAGGATCAGCTCCGGATGACTGGCATCGCGTTTGGCTCGACGTTTAGCTCCGTGCTTGACGTAAGTTTTTGCGATCTTCTTCTTTGTTCTTCCTTGGTTCTGACCGGTGGTGTTTTGATTTCCAGAAGAAGGATGACGAGGAGAACAAGCCTTCCAAGCTCCACAAGAAGAAGCACCAGATCGGATCGCTGTACTACGACATGAAGCAAAAGGAGTTTGAGCTCATGGAACGCCGCGCCAGAGGGTTCTTGAGCAAGGCTCAAACTCACGCAAAGTATGGCTGGTAAGAAAACGAGGAAAACAAAACTGGGAAGAAAAAAAGAAGAAAAGACGGAAGAAACGATGTTTAAAAGGCTTTTAAAGACGAAAGGTTTTTAGGGTTCCTGCAATGTCAGTGCTTGACGCGTATAGCTTCCGCGAGGAGAGAGTGCCAAGGTATGGCTATGGCGGCATCGATCGCGGCATACCAAGGGTGGGCTACAATGGTAGCAACGAGAAGGTGGTCATCAAATCGATGAACCAAGATCCCAGGGTCTTCGACATGGATCGCATCGAGGAAGAGTTTGATCTCATGATAGAGTGCGAGCACAAGAACGTCCTCAAGGCTCTCGACGTGGGCACCGACGAGCACTACTACACTTACATGGTTTTGGAGTATATCGACTGTGATCTCATGGACTTCTTCGGCCAGGACAAGGTATACTACAGCATCTCCAAGGCGGACAAGATCCGGGAGATCCTGCGCCAGATTCTTTTAGGGCTTGCATGCATGCACGGACGTGGGGTGGCGCACCAGAACGTCGGCTACTACAGCCTGCTGGTCAAGCGCAATTACGACGAGTTTGTGGTCAAACTGACGGATTTCAGCTGTGCGAGGAGGATTACGACGCCGGCGAACCCGGAGATTGCGGGATCACCGGAATACAATGCTCCGGAAGTTCTTCGCATGGAAGCCGAGAGGATGGGAACTACGGCTGATATTTGGAGTGCCGGTGTTGTTTTTTTGCAGATGCTAATGGGATACAACCCTTTTTACCCTGGGATTAGTCATCAGAAAGAGAGAGAAAAGGTGGTGGACGAGATTCATAGATTTCTTGACGAAGATATGTTTAAGTTGATTGAGGACAAGGCTGCAGTGGAATTGTTGAAAGGTATGCTAGCTTGGGATCCAGAGAAGAGATTTACTGCCGAAGAAGCGTTGGATTCACCATACTTAGCGGTACAAACACCACCGGTTATTAGAGAAAACAAGGTCGTGGTGAAAGTAGAAGATCGCCCCTCTACAGGTTTTTGGACAGAGGTTGCCAAGATCTTCTCGCTGGCTTGATATTGAATTAAATTTCCAGCTTACAAGGTTTTTAGTAGGCGGAGTTACTGAGAAAACTTACAATGCACCTGTTTTTCTGGAGGAGCTCGTCTAGTCTCTTCCATGTCGAGCTTTGCACTTCACGCAGCGTCTCTGCTTTGTCTCGCAGCTGCGAGTAAGTGAGAATGCTCTCGCCGTGGATCTGCGGTGAATCGAAAGCGTTAATCGCTTCCAAAAGTGATAGAGAAAAACTTACTCGAAGCACGAGTAGCATTACTGCCTGGACAAAGTCGAAATCTCTGTTTAGAGACGTAGCTTTGATGAGAAAGTCGATGAGCGAACCGATATCCCGGATCTGTTCCTCGGGAGCATCCTCGTCTACTATTTGCAAGAAGCGAATTTCGGCGTCGAGAGATGACGATGTCAAGTTTTTCATGTGCTCCAAAAGCTCCAGACCTTGAGAAAAACAAAAGTTAGCTGCTTCTAAAGAACCAAAAGAGCTTACATTCTCCGCTTCTGGCAAAGTCGTGAACGAGCTGGATAAACTGCGATGGCGTGTCCGCTCCAGTAGATAAAGACTGCAAACGGACCGACTTGGTTTTCTGCGAGTCTTGGTCTGGAGAAGCGAACGCAGGGACACCAGAGAGAGAAGGAAGCGTTGGCAAGAAAAACGGAGCTCTCTCCGGTTTTTTAGGCGCTGCTATCGGTTTGTTGCGAGCCTGGAATTCATCATAGACATTAGAAGTCTTCCTAAAAGAACTTTGCGTACCTTGACTGTATCAAGATGCACAAGACCTTGCCACTGGTTTTTCGGAAGTAGCGATAAGGTTACCAGCTCTGGAGTGATTTGAGCAGTGCTGGGGAGCTCGGACTTCTCTTCTAGGCCAGGCAACTCAATATTATCCCGAGAAACTTTTTCTGGATTACTGTCCCCGCCTTCTTCTGGCCGAGATCCGGTCGACGATGGGAGCGCGACATCTTTTACGGCATTTCCGCTTCCAAGTTCAATATCTCCAGCAGAGTACATGTAGCGATTACCCCTGCAAATTTTCAGAATTAAAAAACTAAGAATAAAGAAAAAAACTAAAAGAGCTCACCAAAGATATATGCCTTTGTGATTTACGTGACATGTAGCCAACATGTCCATGCCTGGTGATAGAGAGAGGGCCGTGATTGCAGCATTTACACGCATTGCGTCCAGTTGCTTTGCTGCAACCACATCCCATACTCTTACAGTTGCATCCATAGCCGAGGACAAGAGCCATTTCCCATCCTCACTGAAAGTGAAATCGGTGATCCGGTCTGTGTGGCCCGAGAAAACTCGAACCAGCCGCACTGCAACCATGTCGTACAATCTTATAACGTGGTCGTCTGACGATACCGCAGCGAGGCCTGATAAAAGAAAGGTTTCTCAGCAGAGGGTTACACAAGTTCTTGAAGATGACGTACCGTTCCCACGGTGGTAAGTCATTTTTATTATCGGAGAGCCGGGACTAATAGAGGCTTTTAGCTGCAAGGACTTGAAGTTCCACACCTGAAATCGCAAGGTCTGGCAGTGATAACACAGTGTCCTCAGCCATACCTTGATTAACTTATCGTAGCCAGCGCTGAAAAGGCACGCGTTCGTCGCATCTGAAGCGAGACCATGCACTGCTCCTGTATGTGCGCTTTGATCAGCCAACGTGCCATCGCGGTATGAACCACGGTGAAGTCCCGACTGCAAGTTAAACCGCTCAATGTGTCCTGACGCAGTACCAAGCGTCACAAAATTTCCGCAAGCACTGATACTGCAAACCTGTCAAAGGATAACATTTGATCATGACAAAACATGCTAGAGTTCTCACCAACCTTCACAGGGCTAGGCTTCTCAGGGCAAGGCTTGAGGACATGCTCGCCAATAACAAAGTTCTGTAAACGCCAGGTATATGCAGAGCAATCGTCCAGATGACATGTGACGACATTGCACCAGTCACGCTCTCGGATTTCGGCTGCAACGCAATGACGTTGTGATTAGTTTTGTTTTCCACTTCACAAAAATTTACCTGCGTCAAAGGCGACGATAGGTGCGAGCTTTATTTCTTCTTCCTGAGAAGCTGAACAGCAACGAAGTTAGTACAAGCATGAAATCAACAAACACCGACCTTTAGCTTTAGCCTTTTAGCGCGCTTGGTTACATTCCCTTGAGAAAGCTCTCTGCTCTGTTGATCCTGATATATATATGCAAACATGTGCTAAGATAAGATCCAAATTTATAACTCAAGAACTCACTTGAATGGTCGAAAATAAGCGGAAAGCTCGGTCTTGGCCACCGGACAAGATGCATCGCCCTTCACCGTAGTACCTGCAAAAACTCAAGATAAGCATAGGACCCTAAAAACTCTCGAAGACCTTATGCACGTAGGTGGAGCGCTGTGACCACTCCTGTACCGCAGAAGCCTTGCATCACCATCTAATGAATCAAATATCCACATCTGCGAGAATTGACGCTAAAGTAAGTTGCCGAGGAAAATAGCAGAAAGAGACAGAGGGAAACCAAACCTTCAAAGAATTGTCCTTTGAGTTGCTCATTAATACAGGTTCGTTAGCTAGAAAATGCAAAGACGCTACTTCTGAGTCGTGAGCGTCGTTGATAACAGTCTGCAGTTTCTTCTTTTCCAAGTCCCAAATACTTATGGCACCGGATGATCCTCCGGCAGCCAAGAACGCGTGACCATCTGTAGGATACAGTTCATATACAAGATAAACAAAGATATCTAGCATGCATACCTGTCCTGAACGAAAGTGCCGTCACACCCCCTCTGGTAGTATGTGTGAAAGTGGCAATAGTTTCATCGTATCGGATATTGTGCACATGGATTTTCCCATCTCCACACCCGATTCCAACGACGTCCAGCGCTGGAGACGATACGCAAGTAAGAACGGGAGAGTTCCATCCTTTGAACTCATGGACCATCTTTCTGGATTTAATATTCCAAAGCTGTAATCGGCCATCCTCGAAACCAAAAAGGACCTGTCAAATAAGAGAAACGACAATGGGGACGCACATAAGTTGGCAATGAGCAGTTCGCAATGAGATTACTGACCTTGTCAAGGTATGTTTGTGGATGCATCAAGCATGTCACGCCACGACCAAGATGGAGTTCTGCAATCGGCTTACCGTCTTCCTTCGTAGAAAGAATACCCGTGTCCCACACACAAACGTGTCCTTCAGTGTCGGAACTCAAGATGAAGTGGCCGAATTCCAGTAGATATTTAATTTTGCTCGAGTGAGCTTTCCACACAGCGATCTGAATCAATCAAGTTTCAATCTTAGCAGAAACTTGCAAGAGCAACCAAACAAAAAAAAAACAGAAAAGGAAAAAAAAAAATCGCACCTGGTGTGCTCGATCGAAAACCACTACATTATTTCCACTGGCTGCAAACGTAAAGCCTTCATAGCAAGCCAACGCTCTGATGGATTTTTCCAGCTGAGGACCTGCTTAAAAACAATGAAGTTACTCACCTCTGCTTGCAAAAGAAAACAAAAACCGACCTACAAAAACCAGCAGTAGCTTCGAGCACTGCAACACACAATCCCGTCAAGAAAGGAAATTCGCGCAAAGAATCTGGCAACACTCACATTGAATCGCTGCCACGCCTTGCCGACGCTCACCGTGACGAGCGTCTCAACGCCGCTCCGCTGCACTGCGAATGGGACGCCATCGCTGATGTAGCCGATCGCCCGGAAGGCTTCGAAAATGCCCATGCCGCCCTAAAACCCTAAACCCAAATTTTCGACACTCCCGGGATTCGAACCCCAATCGGTCACCCTTTTCCGATTCGCCTTTACTGCGACTCCATCTTTTTCTTGAAGCTGGGTACCTTTTTCTGCAAAACAAATCCTTTAGGTTTTCCTAACCATTCATTTTCTCGAGCGATGGCAGACTATGTGTGGGCGAGTGGCGCGAGGTTGCTAGGCGCTGGAGCGGATGGAGAGGTGAGGGTTGGGTTCCACCGAAAGACTGGAGACAAAGTAGCCATGAAGAAGATGTACGAGCACGAGTACCTTTACGATGCCATCATCAACGAGTCGGAGATCCTGGAAGAGGTAGCGCACGACAACGTTGTCAATCTCCTTGGGTTGACCTGCAACAACCAGGGTACGTTCATGGCGATGGAGCTCATGGACGGGAGTTTGAGCGATGTGATCTCGTCACGCAAGCTTGGGGAGCACGACATCAGGGCCGTGATGCGCCAGATCCTCGAGGGCCTGGCGTGGATTCACGCGCACAGAATCGTTCACCAAGACGTCAAGACGAGCAACGTTCTCGTCAAAAGGGATGGAGAGAAGAATAAGTTTGTTGTGAAGCTGGCGGACTTCGCTACTGCGAGGAGGCTGCGGACACGCCCCTGGTCGAACAAGGTCGGGACCTTAACGTTCAATGCTCCGGAGCTTCTCAAGGGTGCCACCAGCTTTGGCACCGCAATCGACGTGTGGGGCGCCGGGTGTATATTCGCGGAGATGCTCCTGGGTAGCAATCCCTTTGACGTGCCCGACGAGGAGGATGGGGACTCGCTCGACTATTTTGTGGCTGATTTCGCCAAGAAGCTGGACATCGATGGCTGTGGCATGGGCTATCAAGACAGGCGACGAGAGCGAGCACGCGAGAGGATCTTGGAGAAGATGGCATGGTGGAAAGCCGAGGACGTGAGAAGTGGAATTAAAGACCCCGATGCGGTGGAGCTGCTCAAGAGGATGCTGGCAATTGATCCGGCGAGGAGGATCTCGGCGCAAAACGCCTTGAAGATGCCATATTTCCAAGAGAAGGCCGACGACACAGCCAGGCCAGTGCTCCTGACAATCACGACTGCGAGTGGAAATTTTAGACCAGCTTGGGTTAAAATCAACAATGCAGCCCCATCAATAGCTACAATGTAAACAATGCTTGTGAAGACTGTGAATGTATACATTCAAAGTTTTGCAAAACATTTTATCTTTTTCTCTAAGTACATCATGTAAAGAAAAAAATTAAAAAAGAATTATAATTATGTTTCTAATTTTGTCTCCTAGAACTCACTGCTCGGACCTGTCACTGGAAATGGCAACTTAGAAGCGGCAGCGCGGTTCTTCGAGCGTTTTCCCGAGAAGAACGTCGTCTCCTACAACACCATGATCGCAGGGAATGCTCAGACCGGAGAGTTAAGCTCTTGCTTTGATCTGGTGGCGAAGATGGCAATCGAAGGACTCACTCCCGACGAGCAAGCCTTCAGTGTTCTCGCTGCGTCCAGCCATGGCGGAAAGCTAGAACAGGGACTCCACCACCTTGTGCTCATGAGCGGCGACTTTGGAATCACATCTTTGAGGGAGCACTACGATTCAGTCACAGACATCCTGGGACAGGCCGGGAACCTGGAACTCGCTCGCGAGGTCGTCCAAGCCATGCCATTTCTCCCGGATCTTCTGGCTTGGGGGTCGCTACTCGGTGGCTACCAGATGCAAAGTGGCCAAGGCTTCACGCAACGAGCAGCCAGGAGCGTTTCCGAGCCGGGCTTGGGGCGAGCAAACAGCCATACCAAGTGGCACACAAATTCACGTTATATCATTGATTTTAAAATATGATCTGTATGATCAAACTACACCCTGGTTTACATTTATCTCTTCATGTACTAACAGTAAGCGCTCACCAAGTTGGCTGATGGAGGCAGGTATTTAACACACTCACGCTGCTCGAACTTTCTTGACAACCAAGTCGCTACTAAAACCGGGAGCACTCCTCTTCACTCCACAGCGCCTCCTCTTTTGAATCGTCTTACTGCTGCAATTCTCCACGATCCAGGGATGCTCCAGCACACCATCCAGTGTCAACCTCTCGCTCGGCTCCACAGCCAGCATCCCGCAGATGAGATCCTCCGCCTCGTCTGAGAGAGGACAACCATCCGGGAATTCCCCGGCTCGCAACAACTCGATTTCCCTGGATTGCTTGTAGCCTCTCAGCAGCTCATATGCGATCACTCCCAGCGCCCACACGTCGATGGCCGCAGTGTAAAAGCTCTGCGACCTTGCGTCACCCTTGCAGCTCGTCACCTCCGGGGCCATATACTTCCCGGTTCCACAGCACTGCGACATCTCCTTGGGGTCGTCCGTGGCCACGCCGAAGTCTCCAATCACCACCTCGTGCACGGCAGTGGCGTCCAGCTTGACGAAGATGTTCTCCGGCTTGAGATCCCGGTGGACGATGCCGCTGCTATGTATCCCCTTGAGCGCCTCCGCCAGCCTCTGGATGGTCTTGGCGGCCTCCTCCTCGCCCAGCGGCCCTCCCTTGATCAATCGATGGAACAGGCTAGGACCGCACAGCTCCATCACCATGGTCCCGTAGCAAGCCCCGCCGCTCCTCTCCTTCACGAAGCCCGCCAAGGAGACCACTCCAGCGCATCCGCGGAGCTTGGACATGAGCCGGAGCTCTCTCCCGGCGTCCCTCCCCGCTCGAAACATCTTCCCAGCGTAGCTCGTGGCCCCCTTGAGCACGAAAACCTGGCCCTGGCTCCCGCAACCCAGCCTCTCGCCCCTCGTGTAGATCTTGAGGAGCTCGGCACAATCGTCGTCCTCAAACTCAACGTCTTGGCGGACCATCGCAGAGCTTCTCCTCTCGCGCAAGCTTCCTTGAGATGAGAAATAAAAAGGGTAGAAACCCTAGCTTCTCATAACGACTATTTGTCGACGGTTGGGATGGCGAGGAAGAACTTTGATGTGTTTGCCGCTCAACACCACGCACAACCCCAAGAACAAGCTTGGGGCGTCAACTCCCAAGAAGGGTGAATATTCAATAAACAATTAGATTATTCTCGGCTAGATCGCAGCCACATCTCAGCCGACGGCAGAAAGTAGTTCATCCACTTTGCATGCGTTAGATCGAGGAGTGAAGGTTTGGAAACTTGCCTTTGTATGAGAAACACGCAACTCCTTGAGAAGGAGCACGAGCTCCTCCAGTTTCCAGTTGATTGCAAGTCGTTTATAATCCTAGAACAAAGCTTGCAAGGTGAATCCTTGTGAAGAACATGAAAGGTTTGTAGAGGAAGCAAACCTTGTAGCTTTGCTCGTATACAGGACATGCTTGCAGTTCTGGGAGCCTCAGCCGCTCCCTGTGCTTTCAAATCCTCAATGTCTCGCTCACTAGAACTCCTTTTAAAAACCAACATGTTAAACTCATTTAGAAACTTGTTTTTTTATTTTTTTAACAAGTTTTTCTTTAATCTCACTTAATGAGTTTTTCTTAATCATTTTAACGTCTATATTTCACCATCAATCATTCTGTCTTTGCCGATTTTGATATGTAAGTGCATAAATGTTCTGAGGCAAGCCTTTCACGTGTTGCAGCCAGGTGACTTGGCCTTCCTCTCTACTTCAAAAACCTGATCAACATAAACATACCAAGCTTCATGAGCAGTCCTTGGTGCTCTCACTTGAAGAATATCATGAGATTTTGGCCATATTGGAACAACATCCCCTGATTCAAGAAGTTTACATGGTAGCCTTGAGGATTTTACATCCTAAACAATTTGATCTCCACGCCATTTTCCATCTGGGATCAGAACCACACATATCTCATGCTCTATGAGCTCAACAGGTTGAATGCAATCAACGCTGAACTTATGCATTGCGCTTGTAAGCAGATGCATACTCGAAAACTCATATTTTTCTGGATGGCCATTTGTTATTTCATAACGAAAATAATCTACTGCAAAGTAAACCTGCAAGAGAATACAAAATATACATAACATAAAATAAAATAAAATATGCTTTAACTTGTAGCTTTGTTCAAACTTATGACTAAAAGCATATTTAAACTTCTTAATCCAAGGAAGTTCTTCCCAAGTTCGATTCTTCACTACAATGTGAACATTTTAGCCTCCAAAGATATATCCCACTGCGAAAGTAAATTTGAAGTGAATCACCTTGTTATTGGACTATGCATCCTCACTTTTATTGTTGAATCCTGCAATTGCATTAAGCTCATGAACACCAATAGGTCACTTAACTCCCTTGCCAATAAGAATTCCCTTCTCCTTTATCAGATCGTCCCTGTTAGAGTTTGGAGCCTCTGCAAATAAAGCTTTAGCTACTGCTTGGCAAAATACTCCAATACATCATGGGGAAAAAGGATTGAAAACATTGCAGAGAAAGAAAGTGTTTGATTAGCATTGGTGTTTTTAACTTCTTGCAAGCATTTTAAACCAATCCTTCCCAATGGTTTCGAGGAAGAAGATGATCATGATCTTGAAAGTGTAAAGCTTGTACTCTAGTAAAAAACAACCTGGGAAAACAACAAATTAGAAATGATTTATCCTATTATTATTTGAAGCACCTGCTATGGATCCTAGAGAAAGTAATATGTCCATTTGTTTGTGATTTTTCTTCATGTTGTTAATATCACCAAACATTCTTAGCACCATGTTGCATCATGTGGTCCAATATGAAATATATCTTGAACCATATGCCTAGCTACGATACATGATCTCACTAGAACATTTTACCAATAACACTCCTGATAATAAACAGTCCAAAACTAGCAATGATTCAACATTTAAACCATGGTCTCATCCAAAGTCATAAAAAATCATTGCAATAACAGTGTTTAGTTATATAAGTTTAAGATCATCTAGATCCTCTAGAAGTCCTATTGTAAAAACTGATGATGCTCACATGCTTTCCAAAAAGCTAAGCATTCCAAAGGTCTTTCTAGCGGTCAACCAACTTTCATGCTTGAGGACCTCTTCTACAATATTAGCTGAAGTCCTTCCTTTGCAATTGCTTCCTTCTTAGCCTCTCAGACTTTCTTCCACATCATATTATTTGTATCTTGCAAAAGCGAAGAAATAGTATGCATAGCATCAAAAACAGAATCATGGAGTAAGTCTAGACCATGGTAAACTCTATGTAGAGCAGATTTGCCTCTTGGTCCATAACTCTTTTCTGTAGAGGTATTTCCCATTTGAAGATGATTAATAGCTACCTCGACTTCTTCCATCGTTTGACATTGATCTCAGTCTCTTGGTTTTCTGCCAAATATCTCTATAAAGTTTCTACTTTCTAGTATTACGAATTGAGCAATATCTACATGGATTTCCTCCCACTGCAGAAGAATAGAAAATATAAAGTGGTTACAAATGATTAAATAGAAGAAAGAACTTACTAAAGCTCATCTTCAATAGCTCACATGCAGAACTTTTGTTCAAGCCCTAAAATCTAAACTACTGAAAGTTAAATATAGAGTTTATCTATAATGAATATTTAGTTGCGTGTCCATTCAGGTACAAATCTTCTAACTGTTGCATGATATGATCTAAAAAGACGTCAAGAACATTTGCATTGTCCATATTGTTAGGTAGCTCATCCTTCTAAATATACAATACTGGCAGAATGAGTTCCTCAACCTCGTGAATGCCTTGTGTCCCTTCGTTGAGCATGACAATATTATGCTTCTCATTTTAGTTGATGTTACTTGAAAACCATCAGCGTATAGCATTAGTGCTAAATTTTGTGGATCACCATTTGCAAACCTTGGATTGCATGGGACATCACTGCTGCATTCTGGGCATGTAGTAAAACTACAACCATGACAATGATTGTACTATTGACTAGAGAACGTTATATGTCTTTGTGGCCAAGTCTGAATCCATCTCTTGCATGACAAGCAGTGAATTGGAAGCTCAAAAGTTCTACCACTATCGCAGAATGCAAAGTACCTTATCCATTTTGAACTATGCCAAACTTGTTTCATTGTACCCTCCATCTTTGGATCACGTTTATGTTGAAGTTCATTGAAGTTGATGGTAGTCAACTTGCACCATAAGTTCAATCTTTCTATGATTAGTTTAGGGTTTAGGGGTTCAAACCAATCTGTTCAACGTCACCGTCAACCAAACCAAGAAACTTTAATGAAGGTGCATTATCGTGAAAACAAACAACATGACACTACACAATCCTATGTCTTTGTAAAGGGTTTGCATTAACTCTGTGGTATCTTGATTCCAACCACCACGAGCACTCAAAAGTTTGGGAAGAGAACCATCAACGTCGTCCTTAAATCAAATCTGTAAAATATCATCTGTCATATGCTGCAAGCAATGAGGCTTATCCAGCAAGGCCATCATACTCAAAATCTTTTGGAAAGCATTGTCATCACTAGACAAAACCTTTGTACTAGTGACTGAAGAAACTTAGTAGTTGTGAATCTATAAAAAGTTTATGTTTTGGTGTCATGATATTTATATCTGATAAAAGACATAGAAACTAATCAATTTTTACATCATTCTATAATCCATACCATCAGTTGCCTTAAAGTTAGTGTAGCTGGAGCTCTCACTTGTAGTAGCATCTAAAAAAAAACAAAAACAAAAATGATTTAGGATCTAAAATCAAATTCAGTTTTAAAATTACATGAAACACCTTTATCTGATTCTTTGTTTGTAAATATCTTACAAGCTTTATAAACCACATTGACTCCAAGAGGATTTCTTAACTTGCATTATGCACATAAGCACCTGAAAACCATGGTATAAATCTAATTAAAACTATATATGTTTTAATACTTATATAATCACGTAATAATACATATATTTTAAAACTTATATGATACAAACTCATATTGATTTTACAATTTTTCTTGACTCAAACTTAACATTAAAACTCAGCATATTAACTTTTAGTGTTTAGAAGTTTATAAAAAGTACTTGTTTTTGGAGTGTTGATTTCAATTTATAACTATGTTATTTTACCTGTCTAGATATAACACACACCAATCTATCAAATTAGAGGCACTTAATTAGACCAATAAAGAATAATAAATAACAAAGTATAAACTTTTCAAGAGTTTCGTTCCAGGAATGCGCCGTCCGTCTTGGAACTAACTTTTTTTGCTTTCATAGGTTTCATGGATATTATTTTTGTTATTAGACTCTTTCTCTTCATGATATTATTCATAAAAAATTAAAATATTAAAACTTTCTTGATTGTAGTAGTAAGAAGATAAATTTTTTCTAAATATAATTAATTATATTTTAAACATTTACATGTTACCAGATTTAGTTAGTATTATTTTCTACTTTATTTTATCAAAAAATTTGATAATTACCTAGTACTATTTAAATATAAACATGATTTCTCTAAAGTATTATTATTTATTACATAAAACGAGTTAATTTATTTAAGCTAGTTATTCTAAATATAGAGTATTATTTATTTTTAATAATTACAAATATTTTTAATTAATACATTTTCTCTAATACAATAAACTTGTCAATTTTTCTATTTGTACAACTATTAGTAGTGTTACAACTATATCCGTCACTCACTAATTCAATGGATTTACTTTTCACTCACTATAGCTATTAATTATAGCTATATTTAAATGTATGTACTTCCTATTGCAATTACTTCCTTTTCCACTCCACCATAGTCACAGAAAATCTTTAAAGTATATGATGATTTAGAAATAATTAAAAAAAAAAAATGTTATGTGAGGTCCAAGTGTACAACTACGATGCCGTATAGGAGCGAGTGGTCCAGATTGAAACCAATCCGACGGCTACCAAAATCCCACTATGCTAATATTAGTATATATAAACTAAGGTTTTTGGGCTAGTTAATATGTACATTTTCTATATTCCCTTTTCATATTCTAAGCACTCACATTGGTGGAGATGAGGGGCATTTTTAATTGTCCTTGAGGAGTGCTTAAATTTTGGATTTTAGTTTAGATCTAGCTTTTATGAAAGCAAAAAAAGTTATATTATTTATTTTTAATAATTACAAATATTTTTAATTAATACATTTTCTCTTCCACAAACTTCTATACAGGCACAACCTTTTATTTAACATTAAACATAATGAGATTTAAGAACTTCACATTATAAGTTATAATTAACCTTGTTTAAATAATAAATAAATTTTTTTTATCTTATTTTATATTTAATTTATTTTTCTAATCTTTCTTATTGAAAATTTAGTAAAAATCTATTTAATTGAAGAGAAAATAAAGTATTTTTAATAGAAAAGGAAAGTGAAATATTTTCATAGTAAATTTCACATTATTTATTAGTTATATTAAATATTTTACATTATTGCAAAAAAAACTTCTAAAATAAAATTTGGAAGTGAAGACTAATGGGATTAACTACTAAAAACTACTAAAGCCTAATTTATCAAAGTTATTAAGGTTTTTGGTTCTTGTGTTATTTTTTGGATTTTTATTGATGATGTAACCTTTTATTGATGCACTATAACACCACCATAACTTGAACACACTTTCTTTTCCACAAAATAAAGAAGGCTATCTTCAAGGCGATATTGAGAATGTAAATGCCAGAAAGGTAAGTCATCAGCAAGTGATGTAAAATTCTCAAACCCATCTCGAAGCCTTCGAATCCATGGATTAATCTTTTAAGCCTCGCGAACCTCATCAAGATAAGGTAGATCTTGCTCTACGCCTTGTGGACATTGAACGTCAAGTACAGCAACTGCCGATGGCATAGAACCCTCGTCTATAAAATCCACAGAGGCTAGAACAACGTGCTCATCAGAAACATGAGAAGAGAGTGGAGAAGGAAGAGGAGCTCGAGAAAGGGCATCAGCATCAACCATAAAACTCCTTAGGCGATGAACAACATCAAAATTATATATCTGAAGCTTCAAAGCCTATCGAGCAGTACAACCAACCAAGTTCTTCCACTTCAATAATGAAGTAATAACAGTATGATCATCTTCAAGTAACGTCCGAGAACCATGTAGATATGTATGAAGTTTCTCGAACTAACTACTGCTAAACACTGCTTCTTTATCGTGGAGCAGTTCATCTCTGCTAGTTGTAATGTATGGCTTATATACGCAATGGGATGGTGCTGACTAGGCACACTCGAGCTCTCTTGCATCAACACACGTCCAAGACCAATGTCAGAAGCATCCACGCGCAAAATAAAAGGTCGAGTGTAGTCAGGATATGCTAAAACGGGAGAAGTCGTCAATAGTTCTTTGAGATCCACGAGCACCCGCTCATAATCCAGAGACCAAATGAAAGATCATGTTGATGACTTCAGCAACACTCACAACGGTGCAGTGCGATAAAAAAGATGATCCACAAAACGACTGAGGTACTACACCTTGCCCAAGAAATGCTACACATCATTCACACATTTCGGAGTAGGGAACTTTAAAACAGCTATAAGCTTGTCAGGATCAACTTGCAAACCCTCATGAGAAATACGGTACCCAAGATAAGTTATGTCCTTGGACCCAAACACGCACTTCGATCGCTTCAACTTTAAACTAATATTGTGTAACCGATCCAACACTTTACAAACATCACGAACGTGCTGTTCCCACATCCCCTCCAAGTGGATCAAGACATCATTAATGAAGTCAGCAATCACCTTTGGCATATCGCAAAGAACCTCATCCATCATCTGCTAGAAAGTTGCTAGAGCATTGTTCAAACCAAACGGCATCACCAAGAACTTGTACAAACCAAACAGTATACAAAAAGCAATCTTAGGAATATCTTCTTCGGCCATCGATACTTGCTAGTACCCAGAAGCAAGATCTAGCTTGGTGAACCAACGACTTCGCCCCAGACAATCCAAGAGATCAGCAGTGTGAGAAAAAGGGTACATATCTGGGATCGTCACTTCGTTTAACGGACGATAGTCGATGCAGAAATAAATACTCCCATCAAATTTCGTCACAAGATGAGGTTCATATGCCCAAGGACTCTGCGACTTCCGAATAACACCCTTCTTTAACATTTCCTTGACGTTTGCACGTAAAATCTTGATCTCCTTGGGTGATTGACAACGAATAGGAACCTTGATTGGACAAGCATCCCTGGTTGGAATCGGATGACGTGTGGCAATCTTGGCCCCAGACGATAAGTCAAATTCAAAAGGATCAAAATACTCCTTCATGAGTCGGTCAACCGCTGCAACACAAAGACTGTCGAAGGGATTGGAAAAGGAAAGAGCAAAACAAGACAGAAACATAAGAGGAAATAGTGGGGGAACAAAAGTAATGGAAGCAGAGGTAGAAGTAGAAGCATGAGGAGGTATGGAAGTGAGAGGAATGAATGACATATAAGGAAGTATGAAATAAGGGGGAGAAGACTCAAAGTCATACTTGGCATGATTGCGCTGCAATCAATCCATACCAAGAATGAGGTCAAAAGCTTGACTCGACACCACCCATAATGACTGCAACTCAAGCTTGAGATCGCCCACACACACAACTAGGTCTGCCTCATCTTGTGCACATGCATGTGTACGGCCGTTACTATAAAGAATGAAAACTAGTTCCACCACACAATGCAAGTGTAGATGGTAACGTGTGGCAACAAGTTGAGCAATAGAAGATAAACTCGAACTTGTATAAACCAACACGGAGAGAATAATAGGAGACCTCTTGCTATAAAAACGAGTTTGGAAAGTAAACACTAGATGAACCAATGCCAAGTGAACCCCTTGATGATACTCCCGAAAGAAATATGGAGGGGTCACCGACTTATTTGCGCAAGGTCCCTCCGTTACTCGTGCGACTCCTCGTTTCCCAGATGCATCTCAGTGTCCAAACCTTCCACTACAAAAGCACCAACAGGACGTTGCTGACACCAAAGTCTCCACCCAGGAAATGGAAGTTGCCAATCCAGAAAACGCTAACAGTGCCAATAAGTATGACCAACTTCATCACACACCCAGTAGCGAACATCATGGCCACGACCACATCCTCACCCTTGGCCTTGGACTTGAGCAATAGCAACATCAACCTTCATTGGAACAAGACCATCACCCATAGGAAGGGGAGCTAAAGGACGGGCAGCGAGAAGTGGAAGAGGCGACATCTCATAACGTTATGCCAAACAAAGAGCATCGTCAAGGGTAGCGGGAGCAAGTGCATGCACAAGTCCAACAAGATCTTGACGAAGTGATGGCCACAACATTCTTAGCTTGATCCGCTCTAACATATTTGGCTCCGCACAAAGCAAAAGACTTCGGAAACGAATGCTAAATTGCATCACTGATTCAGATGGCCCTTGGCGAAGACGATGCAATTGTTGGAAAGCATCATCACAGTCGTTGGCATGTCCGAAGGTGCATTTGAAGACATCCGAGAAAACACTCCAATCCCCACGAGTGGCTGTGCTCAGACATTGCAACGCCGTCCCTTGGAGACATGTGGGAAACTCACGCAAACATTGAGCATCATCCCAAGAATGATATGTGGCAATCACTGTGAAGTGATTGAACCAATGGTACACATCATCCTAGGATTCCCGCAAAAGAACTCCAGCCAAACACAAGGATTAGCACCAAGAGCAAAAAGAGTTGTACCAAGTGCCGTGAATGCCGCCATCAACTGAGTTTGGTTGTTCAATTGCAAGAGTGTAGCATCAAGCAATTGTACCAAGTGCTGCTCCAGAGTCAAAGGAGGAGATTGCTGATCTGCCATAAAGACAGACGAAGAAAGAGCAAAAGAAGAGAAACGACAAAAAGTGAGAAGGAAATGGGAGATCTAGACAATGCAAAAAGCTAAATCTAAACCAAAATCCTGAAAGGGAAGAACAAAAGAAAAGAAATAGAAAAAGCTAGATCTAGACAATGGAAAAAGCTAGATCTAAACTAAAATCCCAAATTCAAGCACTCCTCAAGGACAATTAAAAATGCCCCTCATCTCCACCAATGTGAGTGCTTGGAATATGAAAAGGGAATACAGAAAATGTGCATATTAACTAGCCCAAAAACCCTAGTTTATATATAGGAGCGAGTGGTCCAGATTGAAACCAATCCGACGGCTACCAAAATCCCACTATGCTAATATTAGTATACGGCATCGTAGCCGTACACTTGGACCTCACATAACATTTTTTTTTTTTTAATTATTTCTAAATCATCATATACTTTAAAGATTTTCTGTGACTATGGTGGAGTGGAAAAGGAAGTAATTGCAATAGGAAGTACATACATTTAAATATAGCTATAATTAATAGCTATAGTGAGTGAAAAGTAAATCCATTGAATTAGTGAGTGAAGGATATAGTTGTAACACTACTAATAGTTGTACAAATAGAAAAATTGACAAGTTTATTGTATTAGAGAAAATGTATTAATTAAAAATATTTGTAATTATTAAAAATAAATAATACTCTATATTTAGAATAACTAGCTTAAATAAATTAACTCGTTTTATGTAATAAATAATAATACTTTAGAGAAATCATGTTTATATTTAAATAGTACTAGGTAATTATCAAATTTTTTGATAAAATAAAGTAGAAAATAATACTAACTAAATCTGGTAACATGTAAATGTTTAAAATATAATTAATTATATTTAGAAAAAATTTATCTTCTTACTACTACAATCAAGAAAGTTTTAACATTTTAATTTTTTATGAATAATATCATGAAGAGAAAGAGTCTAATAACAAAAATAATATCCATGAAACCTATGAAAGCAAAAAAAGTTAGTTCCAAGATGGACGGCGCATTCCTGGAACGAAACTCTTGAAAAGTTTATACTTTGTTATTTATTATTCTTTATTGGTCTAATTAAGTGCCTCTAATTTGATAGATTGGTGTGTGTTATATCTAGACAGGTAAAATAACATAGTTATAAATTGAAATCAACACTCCAAAAACAAGTACTTTTTATAAACTTCTAAACACTAAAAGTTAATATGCTGAGTTTTAATGTTAAGTTTGATTCAAGAAAAATTGTAAAATCAATATGAGTTTGTATCATATCAGTTTTAAAATATATGTATTATTACGTGATTATATAAGTATTAAAACATATATAGTTTTAATTAGATTTATACCATGGTTTTCAGGTGCTTATGTGCATAATGCAAGTTAAGAAATCCTCTTGGAGTCAATGTGGTTTATAAAGCTTGTAAGATATTTACAAACAAAGAATCAGATAAAGGTGTTTCATGTAATTTTAAAACTGAATTTGATTTTAGATCCTAAATCATTTTTGTTTTTGTTTTTTTTTAGATGCTACTACAAGTGAGGGCTCCAGCTACACTAACTTTAAGGCAACTGATGGTATGGATTATAGAATGATGTAAAAATTGATTAGTTTCTATGTCTTTTATCAGATATAAATATCATGACACCAAAACATAAAATTTTTATAGATTCACAACTACTAAGTTTCTTCAGTCACTAGTACAAAGGTTTTGTCTAGTGATGACAATGCTTTCCAAAAGATTTTGAGTATGATGGCCTTGCTGGATAAGCCTCATTGCTTGCAGCATATGACAGATGATATTTTACAGATTTGATTTAAGGACGACGTTGATGGTTCTCTTCCCAAACTTTTGAGTGCTCGTGGTGGTTGGAATCAAGATACCACAGAGTTAATGCAAACCCTTTACAAAGACATAGGATTGTGTAGTGTCATGTTGTTTGTTTTCACGATAATGCACCTTCATTAAAGTTTCTTGGTTTGGTTGACGGTGACGTTGAACAGATTGGTTTGAACCCCTAAACCCTAAACTAATCATAGAAAGATTGAACTTATGGTGCAAGTTGACTACCATCAACTTCAATGAACTTCAACATAAACGTGATCCAAAGATGGAGGGTACAATGAAACAAGTTTGGCATAGTTCAAAATGGATAAGGTACTTTGCATTCTGCGATAGTGGTAGAACTTTTGAGCTTCCAATTCACTGCTTGTCATGCAAGAGATGGATTCAGACTTGGCCACAAAGACATATAACGTTCTCTAGTCAATAGTACAATCATTGTCATGGTTGTAGTTTTACTACATGCCCAGAATGCAGCAGTGATGTCCCATGCAATCCAAGGTTTGCAAATGGTGATCCACAAAATTTAGCACTAATGCTATACGCTGATGGTTTTCAAGTAACATCAACTAAAATGAGAAGCATAATATTGTCATGCTCAACGAAGGGACACAAGGCATTCACGAGGTTGAGGAACTCATTCTGCCAGTATTGTATATTTAGAAGGATGAGCTACCTAACAATATGGACAATGCAAATGTTCTTGACGTCTTTTTAGATCATATCATGCAACAGTTAGAAGATTTGTACCTGAATGGACACGCAACTAAATATTCATTATAGATAAACTCTATATTTAACTTTCAGTAGTTTAGATTTTAGGGCTTGAACAAAAGTTCTGCATGTGAGCTATTGAAGATGAGCTTTAGTAAGTTCTTTCTTCTATTTAATCATTTGTAACCACTTTATATTTTCTATTCTTCTGCAGTGGGAGGAAATCCATGTAGATATTGCTCAATTCGTAATACTAGAAAGTAGAAACTTTATAGAGATATTTGGCAGAAAACCAAGAGACTGAGATCAATGTCAAACGATGGAAGAAGTCGAGGTAGCTATTAATCATCTTCAAATGGGAAATACCTCTACAGAAAAGAGTTATGGACCAAGAGGCAAATCTGCTCTACATAGAGTTTACCATGGTCTAGACTTACTCCA
>NW_003314263.1:898476-910855 GCF_000143415.4 Selaginella moellendorffii
TTTGATGCTATGCATACTATTTCTTCGCTTTTGCAAGATACAAATAATATGATGTGGAAGAAAGTCTGAGAGGCTAAGAAGGAAGCAATTGCAAAGGAAGGACTTCAGCTAATATTGTAGAAGAGGTCCTCAAGCATGAAAGTTGGTTGACCGCTAGAAAGACCTTTGGAATGCTTAGCTTTTTGGAAAGCATGTGAGCATCATCAGTTTTTACAATAGGACTTCTAGAGGATCTAGATGATCTTTTTAAACTTATATAACTAAACACTGTTATTGCAATGATTTTTTATGACTTTGGATGAGACCATGGTTGAAATGTTGAATCATTGCTAGTTTTGGACTGTTTATTATCAGGAGTGTTATTGGTAAAATGTTCTAGTGAGATCATGTATCGTAGCTAGGCATATGGTTCAAGATATATTTCATATTGGACCACATGATGCAACATGGTGCTAAGAATGTTTGGTGATATTAACAACATGAAGACAAATCACAAACAAATGGACATATTACTTTCTCTAGGATCCATAACAGGTGCTTCAAATAATAATAGGATAAATCATTTCTAATTTGTTGTTTTCCCAGGTTGTTTTTTACTAGAGTACAAGCTTTACACTTTCAAGATCATGATCATCTTCTTCCTCGAAACCATTGGGAAGGATTGGTTGTAAAATGCTTGCAAGAAGTTAAAAACACCAATGCAAATCAAACACTTTCTTTCTCTGCAATGTTTTCAATCCTTTTTCCACATGATGTAATGGAGTATTTTGCCAAGCAGTAGCTAAAGCTTTATTTGCAGAGGCTCCAAACTCTAACAGGGACGATCTGATAAAGGAGAAGGGAATTCTTATTGGCAAGGGAGTTAAGTGACCTATTGGTGTTCATGAGCTTAATGCAATTGCAGGATTCAACAATAAAAGTGAGGATGCATAGTCCAATAACAAGGTGATTCACTTCAAATTTACTTTCGCAGTGGGATATATCTTTGGAGGCTAAAATGTTCACATTGTAGTGAAGAATCGAACTTGGGAAGAACTTCCTTGGATTAAGAAGTTTAAATATGCTTTTAGTCATAAGTTTGAACAAAGCTACAAGTTAAAGCATATTTTATTTTATTTTATGTTATGTATATTTTGTATTCTCTTGCAGGTTTACTTTGCAGTAGATTATTTTCGTTATGAAATAACAAATGGCCATCCAGAAAAATATGAGTTTTCGAGTATGCATCTGCTTACAAGCGCAATGCATAAGTTCAGCGTTGATTGCATTCAACCTGTTGAGCTCATAGAGCATGAGATATGTGTGGTTCTGATCCCAGATGGAAAATGGCGTGGAGATCAAATTGTTTAGGATGTAAAATCCTCAAGGCTACCATGTAAACTTCTTGAATCAGGGGATGTTGTTCCAATATGGCCAAAATCTCATGATATTCTTCAAGTGAGAGCACCAAGGACTGCTCATGAAGCTTGGTATGTTTATGTTGATCAGGTTTTTGAAGTAGAGAGGAAGGCCAAGTCACCTGGCTGCAACACGTGAAAGGCTTGCCTCAGAACATTTATGCACTTACATATCAAAATCGGCAAAGACAGAATGATTGATGGTGAAATATAGACGTTAAAATGATTAAGAAAAACTCATTAAGTGAGATTAAAGAAAAACTTGTTAAAAAAATAAAAAAACAAGTTTCTAAATGAGTTTAACATGTTGGTTTTTAAAAGGAGTTCTAGTGAGCGAGACATTGAGGATTTGAAAGCACAGGGAGCGGCTGAGGCTCCCAGAACTGCAAGCATGTCCTGTATACGAGCAAAGCTACAAGGTTTGCTTCCTCTACAAACCTTTCATGTTCTTCACAAGGATTCACCTTGCAAGCTTTGTTCTAGGATTATAAACGACTTGCAATCAACTGGAAACTGGAGGAGCTCGTGCTCCTTCTCAAGGAGTTGCGTGTTTCTCATACAAAGGCAAGTTTCCAAACCTTCACTCCTCGATCTAACGCATGCAAAGTGGATGAACTACTTTCTGCCGTCGGCTGAGATGTGGCTGCGATCTAGCCGAGAATAATCTAATTGTTTATTGAATATTCACCCTTCTTGGGAGTTGACGCCCCAAGCTTGTTCTTGGGGTTGTGCGTGGTGTTGAGCGGCAAACACATCAAGGTTCTTCCTCGCCATCCCAACCGTCGACAAATAGTCGTTATGAGAAGCTAGGGTTTCTACCCTTTTTATTTCTCATCTCAAGGAAGCTTGCGCGAGAGGAGAAGCTCTGCGATGGTCCGCCAAGACGTTGAGTTTGAGGACGACGATTGTGCCGAGCTCCTCAAGATCTACACGAGGGGCGAGAGGCTGGGTTGCGGGAGCCAGGGCCAGGTTTTCGTGCTCAAGGGGGCCACGAGCTACGCCGGGAAGATGTTTCGAGCGGGGAGGGACGCCGGGAGAGAGCTCCGGCTCATGTCCAAGCTCCGCGGATGCGCTGGAGTGGTCTCCTTGGCGGGCTTCGTGAAGGAGAGGAGCGGCGGGGCTTGCTACGGGACCATGGTGATGGAGCTGTGCGGTCCTAGCCTGTTCCATCGATTGATCAAGGGAGGGCCGCTGGGCGAGGAGGAGGCCGCCAAGACCATCCAGAGGCTGGCGGAGGCGCTCAAGGGGATACATAGCAGCGGCATCGTCCACCGGGATCTCAAGCCGGAGAACATCTTCGTCAAGCTGGACGCCACTGCCGTGCACGAGGTGGTGATTGGAGACTTCGGCGTGGCCACGGACGACCCCAAGGAGATGTCGCAGTGCTGTGGAACCGGGAAGTATATGGCCCCGGAGGTGACGAGCTGCAAGGGTGACGCAAGGTCGCAGAGCTTTTACACTGCGGCCATCGACGTGTGGGCGCTGGGAGTGATCGCATATGAGCTGCTGAGAGGCTACAAGCAATCCAGGGAAATCGAGTTGTTGCGAGCCGGGGAATTCCCGGATGGTTGTCCTCTCTCAGACGAGGCGGAGGATCTCATCTGCGGGATGCTGGCTGTGGAGCCGAGCGAGAGGTTGACACTGGATGGTGTGCTGGAGCATCCCTGGATCGTGGAGAATTGCAGCAGTAAGACGATTCAAAAGAGGAGGCGCTGTGGAGTGAAGAGGAGTGCTCCCGGTTTTAGTAGCGACTTGGTTGTCAAGAAAGTTCGAGCAGCGTGAGTGTGTTAAATACCTGCCTCCATCAGCCAACTTGGTGAGCGCTTACTGTTAGTACATGAAGAGATAAATGTAAACCAGGGTGTAGTTTGATCATACAGATCATATTTTAAAATCAATGATATAACGTGAATTTGTGTGCCACTTGGTATGGCTGTTTGCTCGCCCCAAGCCCGGCTCGGAAACGCTCCTGGCTGCTCGTTGCGTGAAGCCTTGGCCACTTTGCATCTGGTAGCCACCGAGTAGCGACCCCCAAGCCAGAAGATCCGGGAGAAATGGCATGGCTTGGACGACCTCGCGAGCGAGTTCCAGGTTCCCGGCCTGTCCCAGGATGTCTGTGACTGAATCGTAGTGCTCCCTCAAAGATGTGATTCCAAAGTCGCCGCTCATGAGCACAAGGTGGTGGAGTCCCTGTTCTAGCTTTCCGCCATGGCTGGACGCAGCGAGAACACTGAAGGCTTGCTCGTCGGGAGTGAGTCCTTCGATTGCCATCTTCGCCACCAGATCAAAGCAAGAGCTTAACTCTCCGGTCTGAGCATTCCCTGCGATCATGGTGTTGTAGGAGACGACGTTCTTCTCGGGAAAACGCTCGAAGAACCGCGCTGCCGCTTCTAAGTTGCCATTTCCAGTGACAGGTCCGAGCAGTGAGTTCTAGGAGACAAAATTAGAAACATAATTATAATTCTTTTTTAATTTTTTTCTTTACATGATGTACTTAGAGAAAAAGATAAAATGTTTTGCAAAACTTTGAATGTATACATTCACAGTCTTCACAAGCATTCTTTACATTGTAGCTATTGATGGGGCTGCGTTGTTGATTTTAACCCAAGCTGGTCTAAAATTTCCACTTGCAGTTGTCATTGTCGGGAGCACTGGCCTGGCTGTGTCGTCGGCCTTCTCTTGGAAATATGGCATCTTCAAGGCGTTTTGCGCCGAGATCCTCCTCGCCGGATCAATTGCCAGCATCCTTTTGAGCAGCTCCACCGCATCGGGGTCTTTAATTCCGCTTCTCACGTCCTCGGCTTTCCACCACACCATCTTCTCCAAGATCCTCTCGCGTGCTCGCTCTCGGCGCCTGTCTTGATAGCCCATGCCACAGCCATCGATGTCCAGCTTCTTGGCGAAATCAGCCACAAAATAGTCGAGCGAGTCCCCATCCTCCTCGTCGGGCACGTCAAAGGGATTGCTACCCAGGAGCATCTCCGCGAATATACACCTGGCGCCCCACACGTCGATTGCGGTGCCAAAGCTGGTGGCACCCTTGAGAAGCTCCGGAGCGTTGAACGTTAAGGTCCCGACCTTGTTCGACCAGGGGCGTGTCCGCAGCCCTCGCAGTAGCGAAGTCCGCCAGCTTCACAACAAACTTATTCTTCTCTCCATCCCTTTTGACGAGAACGTTGCTCGTCTTGACGTCTTGGTGAACGATTCTGTGCGCGTGAATCCACGCCAGGCCCTCGAGGATCTGGCGCATCACGGCCCTGATGTCGTGCTCCCCAAGCTTGCGTGACGAGATCACATCGCTCAAACTCCCGTCCATGAGCTCCATCACCATGAACGTACCCTGGTTGTTGCAGGTCAACCCAAAGAGATTGACAACGTTGTCGTGCGCTACCTCTTCCAGGATCTCCGACTCGTTGATGATGGCATCGTAAAGGTACTCGTGCTCGTACATCTTCTTCATGGCTACTTTGTCTCCAGTCTTTCGGTGGAACCCAACCCTCACCTCTCCATCCGCTCCAGCGCCTAGCAACCTCGCGCCACTCACCCACACATAGTCTGCCATCGCTCGAGAAAATGAATGGTTAGGAAAACTTAAAGGATTTGTTTTGTAGAAAAGGCATCCAGCTTCAAGAAAAAGATGGAGAAAAAGGAGTTTATTTTAATTACAAATGTAAAAAGAAAGGAAAAAAACTCTTTAAATCTTGGTCGCTTGCGCTGCGGGCAGCATATTCTCCTTGAGCTTCCTTGATCATGTCCCGTTGGGCGCAGTTGCAGAGGACCTGCCTGGGATCGTCAAGAGAGCACCACCACTAAAAAGAAAAGAAAAAAGGATCAGAAAGCATAGAAAAAAAAAAAACGTGCCAAGCTTTTTTGTTTACCAGAGTTCCTGATCTTCTACAACGTTGAGATTAATCTTGTATTTATAATTATAAACATACTTATAATTTATAAACCTTCCTAAACACCTTTTAGTATAGTTCAGTTTCTTCTACCATTCAAATATTATTATTAGTCTATTTTACTTATCTTCTTTTCGTGTCGGACACAACTCATATTTTTACTTAGTGTTGTAATCTATACTTCTTACAATATTTTGTATCTAAGATATTCTCATATGTTATTGGGTATTGCGATTTAAATACCTGAAAGCTAAAGCTTGCCGGGCAGTAATTGGATCAGACGCTAGCATCGATTTGATTAACTCCAGGGCGTCTTTGTCCTTGATCAAATCATCCAAAGCCCGAAGAAATTTTTTGATCGTCTCCAACACCTCTCCTTTAGCCTCTTTCTCTGGTAGCTCAGGCATTTCCAATGGCAAGAGCATCCCCACTAGCAATATCCCAGCACTCCATATGTCCACCGCAGTTCCCACTTTCAGGGTTGTTTCTGGGGGATTGTTGCAAAGCCTCCTCGCACAGCTAAAATCGCCCAGCTTCACCTTGAAATCACATCCTTTGACCTTCACCAGGATGTTATCTTTTGTCATGCCCTAGTGCGCCACCCCACGTTCATGCGGCCATGCAAGCCCTAGAAGGAGCTGGCGCATTATCTCCTTGATCTTCTCTTCCCTGGTGAAAAACCTCGAACCAAGCTCAGATTCTTTGCCAGCTTTCGAAAGGAGGTACTCCAACACGTTACCATTAGTATGCTCGAATACCATGTAGTAATTCCCGTCCTTGTCTAGCCCCATGTCAATAACGTCCAAAACGTTTTCGTGTTTGCAATTTACCATGATCTCAAACTCCTTGAGGATTTGCTTGTGAACCTCCTCGCCTTTACCCTTATTTTTTATCACTATTCTCTCGCCCAGATCATTGTATCCATGCGCCACCGCAGAGCTTTCGCCATATCCAGACGCATAGTTATATCTGCCCAACACTTTCATTTCTCAAGCTATGGAGAAGGGTTTAGGGTTTTAGGCGCGTTTCTCCATAGGGAGCTTAACTGTTGGGCAGATATAACTATGCGTCTGCGGATGCGCATGGATGCGATCATCTGGGCGAGAGAGTAGTGCTAGGAAATATGGGTAAAGGCGAGGAGGTTCACAAGCAAATCCTCAAGGAGCTTGAGATCATGGTAAATTGCAAACACGAAAACGTTTTGGACGTGATTGACATGGGGCTAGACAAGGACGGGAATTACTACATGGTATTCAAGCATACTAATGGTAACGTGTAATGCCTACTTTAGAGTTTGCTCCCTTAAGGGGAGGTTTGTGCAGGTTAGAACTCTGTCAAAGATAAGCTAGAGCACTTGTTTCATGTGAGAGGCAAGATAATACACTCTAGCTTTGAGTTGGAGGATGTTCACATCTTGTGTAAAGTTACAAATTGAAACTTTGTTGCAATTAAACACTATTTTGGCATTAGAAGTATATTGGTGGTAGAGTGTTCCGTGGCAAGTCTTATAAATCATGGAGCATGGCATAGGGTAATGTACATATACGTTTATTGATCTCTGCCTCAACTTCCTCTTGTAGGCTTCCATCTGGGAGTGTATTATTGATGATCAAGTCTTCAATTGGATAATTCCTCACATGCAAAAAATTCACCATCCACTTTACACTTAATTTTGTACATACCACTCCTTAATAATGTAAAAATTGTTTACATCACTCTTCATCATCCCTACTTCCCATCCTCTTGTACCAATATGGCCTAGCAAAAAGATTGCACAAAGGCAAATAGATTTGCAAATGCTGAAATTTGCAAAATCTCATAGATTTCAAAAATACTTTTAAAATAAAAATATATTTCTAGACCTTTAAGTAAAATATAAAATAAACCAGAAACTGGCAGGCAGTGATCCTCCCAAAGTAGACCGTGCTGAGAGGGCTTGTGATTCATGGCCAGGACATGAAGATTGCAGAGGACGAGCTGCATGATGCAGTAGCCTCTTGTCTCCACAACTTTGTGCTGCCTCGCAAACAATCCATCTCTGATCACCTCTGGAACTTCCACAAGCTCATTTGTTACCATCACAATCGAGGACCTGTTGCGTAAACACTCTCATCTTCGGCTACGCGGAGAGTGGCGAGGCTGGCGGTGGAGCTCGACTCTCTAACTTTCGCCGCGGTGCTCAAAGCCTGTGGAAGCCTGGGGGATCTGGAAACTGGGAGGAAGATCCACGCCGAGGAGATTGGATCACTCCACAGGGACGATCCCGTTGTTGGGAGCTCGCTCGTCAGCTTCTATGGCAAGTGCGGGAGTGTGGACGAAGCTCGCCAAGTCTTCCACTCCATGGATCGAGGCAGCAAGATCTGGGGACTTGGAACTCGCTGCTGGAAGCTCACAGCCACGCGGGAGACACGAGCAACGTGTTGGATCTCTTCGAGCAAATGCTGCGCTCGGCATGGCCACGGACGACCCCAAGGAGATGTCGCATATGGCCCTGGAGGTGACGAGCTGCAAGGATGGTCATGGCGACGCTAGGTTGCAGATCTTTTACACTACAGCCATGGACGTGTGGGCGCTGGGAGTGATCGCATATGAGCTGCTGAGAGACTACAAGCAGTTCAGGGAGATCAAGTTGTTGCGAGCCGGGGAATTCCCGGATGGTTGTCCTCTCTCAGAGGCGGAGGATCTCATCTGCGGGATGCTGGCTGTGGAGCCGAGCGAGAGGTTGACGCTGGATGGTGTGCTGGAGTGGATCGTTGAGAATTGCAGCAGTAAGATCAAGAAGACGATTCAAAAGAGGAGGCGCTGTGGAGTGAAGAGGAGTGCTCCCGGTTTTAGTCGCGACTTGGTTGTCAAGAAAGTTCGAGCAGCGTGTGTTAAATACATGCCACCATCAGCCAACTTGGTGAGCGCCTACTGTTAGTACATGAAGAGATAAATGTAAACTAGGGTGTAGTTTTTTCATACGGATCATATTTTAAAAACAATGATATAACGTGAATTTGTGTACCACTTGGTATGGTTGTTTGCTCGCCCCAAGCCCAGCTCGAAAACGCTCCTGGCTGCTCGTTGCATGAAGCCTTGGCTGGTAGCCACCGAGTAGAAATCCCCAAGCCAGAAGATCCGGGAGAAATGGCATGGCTTGGACGACCTCTCGACATCCCCATTATTAAAATTATGTATTAAAATATTTTAATATTACTTATTCTCAATTACTAATACATCTTCCAAAACTATAATAATAATACTTTTTTAACTATATGCTTCAATATTATTATAACTCAATGCTATAGCCTTTATGCTCCTTTTATGCTCTGATAGTATTGATTTAGCTTAGCTCTGTCATTAACAATTTATATAATCCCAGAAGAATATCCCAGAATAATTAATAATATACTTACTAAACTAAAGAATAAAAATTAAAAATACATAATATCTTAATTAAAAGCGATATCATATAAATTATTATAATTATGTTTCAAAGATATGATCTCTCTTCGCACTATTTGAATTTTAATTTTGTCTCCTGGAACTCAATGCTCGGATCTGTCACTGGAAACGGCAACTTAGAAGCGACAGTGTGGTTCTTTGAGCGTTTTCCCGAGAAGAACGTCGTCTCCTACAACACCATGATTGCGGGGAATCCTCAGGCCGGAGAGCTAAGCTCTTGCTTCGATCTGGTGGCGAGGATGGCAATCGAGGGACTCACTCCGGACGAGCAATCCTTCTCCAGTGTTCTGGCTGCGTCCAGCCATGGCGGAAAGCTAGAACAGGGACTCCGCCACTTCGTGCTCATGAGCGGCGACTTTGAAATCACATCTTTGAGGGAGCACTACGATTCAGTCACAGACATCCTGGGACGGGCCGGGAACCTGGAACTCGCTCGCGAGGTGGTCCAAGCCATGCCATTTCTCCCGGCTTGGGGATCGCTACTCGGTGGCTATCAGATGCAAAGTGGCCAAGGCTTCACGCAACGAGCAGCCAGGAGCGTTTCCGAGCTGGGCATGGGGCGGGCAAACAGCCATACCAAGTGGTACACAAATTCACGTTATATCATTGATTTTAAAATATGATCTGTATGATCAAACTACACCCTGGTTTACATTTATCTCTTCATGTACTAACAGTAAGCGCTCACCAAGTTGGCTGATGGAGGCATGTATTTAACACACTCACGCTGCTCGAACTTTCTTGACAACCAAGTCGCTACTAAAACCGGGAGCACTCCTCTTCACTCCACAGCGCCTCCTCTTTTGAATCGTCTTACTGCTGCAATTCTCCACGATCCAGGGATGCTCCAGCACACCATCCAACGTCAACCTCTCGCTCGGCTCCACAGCCAGCATCCCGCAGATGAGATCCTCCGCCTCGTCTGAGAGAGGACAACCATCCGGGAATTCCCCGGCTCGCAACAACTCGATTTCCCTGGATTGCTTGTAGCCTCTCAGCAGCTCATATGCGATCACTCCCAGCGCCCACACGTCGATGGCCGCAGTGTAAAAGCTCTGCGACCTTGCGTCACCCTTGCAGCTCGTCACCTCCGGGGCCATATACTTCCCGGTTCCACAGCACTGCGACATCTCCTTGGGGTCGTCCGTGGCCACGCCGAAGTCTCCAATCACCACCTCGTGCACGGCAGCAGCGCCCAGCTTGACGAAGACGTTCTCCGGCTTGAGATCCCGGTGGACGATGCCGCTGCTATGTATCCCCTTGAGCGCCTCCGCCAGCCTCTGGATGGTCTTGGCGGCCTCCTCCTCGCCCAGCGGCCCTCCCTTGATCAATCGATGGAACAGGCTAGGACCGCACAGCTCCATCACCATGGTCCCGTAGCAAGCCCCGCCGCTCCTCTCCTTCACGAAGCCCGCCAAGGAGACCACTCCAGCGCAGCCGCGGAGCTTGGACATGAGCCGGAGCTCTCTCCCGGCGTCCCTCCCCGCTCGAAACATCTTTCCGGCGTAGCTCGTGGCCCCCTTGAGCACGAAAACCTGGCCCTGGCTCCCGCAACCCAGCCTCTGGCCCCTCGTGTAGATCTTGAGGAGCTCGGCACAATCATCGTCCTCAAACTCAACGTCTTGGCGGACCATCGCAGAGCTTCTCCTCTCGCGCAAGCTTCCTTGAGATGAGAAATAAAAAGGGTAGAAACCCTAGCTTCTCATAACGACTATTTGTCGACGGTTGGGATGGCGTTCTGCCGTCGGATGAGATGTGACTGCGATCTAGCCGAGAATAATCTAATTGTTTATTGAATATTCACTATTGACCCGTCACCTTCTTGGGAGTTGACGCCCCAAGCTTGTTCTTGGGGTTGTGCGTGGTGTTGAGTTGCCAGACCAGCTTTTGCAAGTTCCCCGACCTCCCCGGCAAACACATCAAAGTTCTTCCTAGTAGTTCATCCACTTTGCATGCGTTAGATCGAGGAGTGAAGGTTTGGAAACTTGCCTTTGTATGAGAAACACGCAACTCCTTGAGAAGGAGCACGAGCTCCTCCAGTTTCCAGTTGATTGCAAGTCGTTTATAATCCTAGAACAAAGCTTGCAAGGTGAATCCTTGTGAAGAACATGAAAGGTTTGTAGAGGAAGCAAACCTTGTAGCTTTGCTCGTATACAGGACATGCTTGCAGTTCTGGGAGCCTCAGCCGCTCCCTGTGCTTTCAAATCCTCAATGTCTCGCTCACTAGAACTCCTTTTAAAAACCAACATGTTAAACTCATTTAGAAACTTGTTTTTTTATTTTTTTAACAAGTTTTTCTTTAATCTCACTTAATGAGTTTTTCTTAATCATTTTAACGTCTATATTTCACCATCAATCATTCTGTCTTTGCCGATTTTGATATGTAAGTGCATAAATGTTCTGAGGCAAGCCTTTCACGTGTTGCAGCCAGGTGACTTGGCCTTCCTCTCTACTTCAAAAACCTGATCAACATAAACATACCAAGCTTCATGAGCAGTCCTTGGTGCTCTCACTTGAAGAATATCATGAGATTTTGGCCATATTGGAACAACATCCCCTGATTCAAGAAGTTTACATGGTAGCCTTGAGGATTTTACATCCTAAACAATTTGATCTCCACGCCATTTTCCATCTGGGATCAGAACCACACATATCTCATGCTCTATGAGCTCAACAGGTTGAATGCAATCAACGCTGAACTTATGCATTGCGCTTGTAAGCAGATGCATACTCGAAAACTCATATTTTTCTGGATGGCCATTTGTTATTTCATAACGAAAATAATCTACTGCAAAGTAAACCTGCAAGAGAATACAAAATATACATAACATAAAATAAAATAAAATATGCTTTAACTTGTAGCTTTGTTCAAACTTATGACTAAAAGCATATTTAAACTTCTTAATCCAAGGAAGTTCTTCCCAAGTTCGATTCTTCACTACAATGTGAACATTTTAGCCTCCAAAGATATATCCCACTGCGAAAGTAAATTTGAAGTGAATCACCTTGTTATTGGACTATGCATCCTCACTTTTATTGTTGAATCCTGCAATTGCATTAAGCTCATGAACACCAATAGGTCACTTAACTCCCTTGCCAATAAGAATTCCCTTCTCCTTTATCAGATCGTCCCTGTTAGAGTTTGGAGCGTCTGCAAATAAAGCTTTAGCTACTGCTTGGCAAAATACTCCATTACATCATGGGGAAAAAGGATTGAAAACATTGCAGAGAAAGAAAGTGTTTGATTAGCATTGGTGTTTTTAACTTCTTGCAAGCATTTTACAAACAATCCTTCCCAATGGTTTCGAGGAAGAAGATGATCATGATCTTGAAAGAGTAAAGCTTGTACTCTAGTAAAAAACAACCTGGGAAAAAACAAATTAGAAATGATTTATCCTATTATTGTTTGAAGCACCTGTTATGGATCCTAGAGAAAGTAATATGTCCATTTGTTTGTGATTTGTCTTCATGTTGTTAAATCTCACTAGAACATTTTACCAATAACACTCCTGATAATAAACAGTCCAAAACTAGCAATGACTCAACATTTCAACCATGGTCTCATCCAAAGTCATAAAAAATCATTGCAATAACAGTGTTTAGTTATATAAGTTTAAGATCATCTAGATCCTCTAG
>NW_003314263.1:911116-941573 GCF_000143415.4 Selaginella moellendorffii
AATGTAGAGCAGATTTGCCTCTTGGTCCATAACTCTTTTCTGTAGAGGTATTTCCCATTTGAAGATGATTAATAGCTACCTCGACTTCTTCCATCGTTTGACATTGGTCTCAGTCTCTTGGTTTTCTGCCAAACATCTCTATAAAGTTTCTACTTTCTAGTATTACGAATTGAGCAATATCTACATGGATTTCCTCCCACTGCAAAGAATAGAAAATATAAAGTGGTTACAAATGATTAAATAGAAAAAAGAACTTACTAAAGCTCATCTTCAATAGCTCACATGCTGAACTTTTGTTCAAGCCCTAAAATCTAAACTACTGAAAGTTAAATATAAAGTTTATTTATAATGAATATTTAGTTGCGTGTCCATTCAGGTACAAATCTTCTAACTGTTGCATGATATGATCTAAAAAGACATCAAGAACATTTGCATTGTCCATATTGTTAGGTAGCTCATCCTTCTAAATATACAATACTGGCAGAATGAGTTCCTCAACCTCGTGAATGCCTTGTGTCCCTTCGTTGAGCATGACAATATTATGCTTCTCATTTTAGTTGATGTTACTTGAAAACCATCAGCATATAGCATTAGTGCTAAATTTTGTGGATCACCATTTGCAAACCTTGGATTGCATGGGACATCACTGCTGCATTCTGGGCATGTAGTAAAACTACAACCATGACAATGATTGTACTATTGACTAGAGAACGTATATGTCTTTGTGGCCAAGTCTGAATCCATCTCTTGCATGACAAGCAGTGAATTGGAAGCTCAAAAGTTCTACCACTATCGCAGAATGCAAAGTACTTTATCCATTTTGAACTATGCCAAACTTGTTTCATTGTACCCTCCATCTTTGGATCACGTTTATGTTAAAGTTCATTGAAGTTGATGGTAGTCATAAGTTCAATCTTTCTATGATTAGTTTAGGGTTTAGGGGTTCAAACCAATCTGTTCAATGAACTTTCACCGTCAACCAAACCAAGAAACTTTAATGAAGGTGCATTATCGTGAAAACAAACAGCATGACACTGCACAATCCTATGTCTTTGTAAGGGGTTTGCATTAACTCTGTGGTATCGTAATTCCACCACCACGAGCACTCAAAAGTTTGGGAAGAGAACCATCACCGTCATCCTTAAATCAAATCTGTAATATATCATCCGTCATATGCTGCGAGCAATGAGGCTTATCCAGCAAGGCCATCATACTCAAAATCTTTTGGAAAGCATTGTCATCATTAGACAAAACCTTTGTACTAGTGACTGAAGAAACTTAGTAGTTGTGAATCTATAAAAAGTTTATGTTTTGGTGTCATGATATTTATATTTGATAAAAGACATAGAAACTAATCAATTTTTACACCATTATATAATCCATACCATCAGTTGCCTTAAAGTTAGTGTAGCTGGAGCCCTCACTTGTAGTAGCATCTAAAAAAAAACAAAAACAAAAATGATTTAGGATCTAAAATCAAATTCAGTTTTAAAACCAAGAGGATTTCTTAACTTGCATTATGCACATAAGCACCTGAAAACCATGGTATAAGTCTAATTAAGCTCTGAACTTATAAATGTAAAACTATATGTGTTTTAATACTTATATAATTATGTAATAATACATATATTTCAAAACTTATATGATACAAACTCATATTGATTTTATAATTTTTCTTGACTCAAACTTAACATTAAAACTCAGTAGCTTTTAGTGTTTTAGAAGTTTATAAGAAATACTTGTTTTTGGAGTGTTGATTTCAATTTATAATTATGTTATTTTACCTGTCTAGAGATAACACACACCAATCTATCAAATTAGAGGCACTTAATTAGACCAATAAAGAATAACAAACAAAAAAGTACAAGGATTTAGTTAGTATTATTTTCTACTTTATTTTATCAAAAACTTTGATAATTACCTAGTACTATTTAAATATAAACATGATTTTGCTAAAGTATTATTATTTATTACATAAAACTAGTTAATTTATTTAAGCTAGTTATTCTATATATAGAGAGAGAGGGTAAAATGTAAATGTTTAAAATATAAGTAATTATATTTAGAAAAATTTTATCTTCTCACTACTAAAATCAAGAAAGTTTAAACATTTTAATTTTTGATGAATAATATCATGAAGAGAAAGAGTCTAATGACAAAAAATAATATCCATGAAATTATGAAAGCAAAAAAAATTATATTATTTCTTTTTAATCATTAAAAATATTTTTAATTAATACATTTTCTCTTTCACAAACTTCTATACAAGCACAACCTTCTATTTAGCATTAAACATAATGAGATTTAGGAACTTCGCATTATAAGTCATAATTGACCTTGTTTAAATAATAAATAAATTTTTTATCCTATTTTATATTTAATTTATTTTTTAATCTTTCTTATTGAAAATTTAGTAAAAAATCTATTTGATTGAAGAGAAAATAAAGTTTTTTTAATAGAAAAGGAAAGTGAAATATTTTCATAGTAAATTTCACATTATTTATTAGTTATGTTAAATATTTTACATCATTGCAAAAAGAACTTCTAAAATAAAATTTGGAAGTAAAGACTAGTGGGATTAACTATTAAACACTATCGAAGTATGATCTAGCAAAGTTATTAAAGTTTTTGGTTCTTGTATTAATTTTTTGGTTTTTTATTAATGATGTAACCTTTTATTGATGCACTACAACACCATCATAATTTGAGCACACTCTTTTTTAAATATACTCATCAGTTTTTCTATTTGTGCAACTATTAGTAGTGTTACAATTATATCCTTCACTCACTAATCTAATGGATTTACTTTTCACTCACTATAGTTATGAATTATAGCCATTTTCAAATGTATGTACTTCCTATTGCAATTACTTCCTCTTCCACTCCACCATAGTCACAAAAGATCTTTAAAGTACATGATGACTTGGAAATAATTATAAAAATAATGTCAGAGTTTGAAATAAATAAAATTAATATTTTTCATTTATTAATTTTATAATGCCCATACTATTTGTTATTGAGTTGTTCCTTTTCATGGTATTGCAAATCAAAAATTAAAAATTTTAAGAATTTCCTTATGAAGGGTTACATTGCTATTTATAACTTTATAAAGGTGTGGTGATGGATTTATTTAATTATTTAAATTTTAATAATTTTCATATTTCTCATAAATAATATATTTTTAGGCTTAAAATAAATACACTAATTTATGTAAGAGAAATTATATGTACTAGATAATTATATATAAAAATATATGATTGATCCTTACCAGTCTCATTAGGTACCCTTATACTTAATAAATTGGTCTGTGTCATCTCTAGAAAAGCAAAACAACATAGTTGTAAATTGAGATTAACACTCCAAAAAAAAGTGCTTCTTGTGAACCTCTAAACATTTCTAGCTATATAAGCTTCCACAATCTTTTGATCTCGTATTTCTTGGTAGAAAGATTGAGCAAGACATCCAGGATTTGGAAGCACAGGGAGCAGCACACTAGGGGCTTGTCACAGTACGAGCAAAGCTACAAGGTTTGCTTCCTTTGCAAAGCTTTCATGTTCTTCACAAGGATTCAACTTGGGAGCTTTTTTCCAGGATTGAAAATGCAGATAAACAACTTGCAATCAACTTGTGACAGGAAACTAGAAGAGCTCGTGCTCCTTGTCAAGGACTTGAGTGTTTCTCAGGCAAGTTTTCAAGCCTTCACACCTCAATCTAACATGTGCAAAGTGGATGATCTACTACGAAGAACTTTGATTCTTTTGCAGGTTTACCTTGCAACAGATTATTTTCGTTATGAAATAACAAATGGCCATCCAGAAAAATATGAGTTTTCGAGTATGCATCTGCTTACAAGTGCAATGCATAAGTTCAGCGTTGATTGCATTCAACCTGTTGAGCTCATAGAGCATGAGATATGTGTGGTTCTGATCCCAGATGGAAAATGGCGTGGAGATCAAATTGTTTAGGATGTAAAATCCTCAAGGTTACCATGTAAACTTCTTGAATCAGGAGATGTTGTTCCAATATGGCCAAAATCTCATAATATTCTTCAAGTGAGAGCACCAAGGACATCTCATGAAGCTTGGTATGTTTATGTTGATCAGGGTTTTGAAGTAGAGAGGAAGGCCAAGTCACCTGGCTGCAACACGTGAAAGGCTTGCCTCAGAACATTTATGCACTTACATATCAAAATCGGCAAAGACTATCTTGGTTAGAATCATTGATGGTGAAATATAGACGTTAAAATGATTAAGAAAAACTCATTAAGTGAGATTAAACAAAAACTTGTTAAAAAAATTAAAAAAACAAGCTTAAGTAGTTTCTAAATGAGTTTAACATGTTGGTTTTTAAAAGGAGTTCTAGTGAGCGAGACATTGAGGATTTGAAAGCACAGGGAGCGGCTGAGGCTCCCAGAACTGCAAGCATATCCTGTATACGAGCAAAGCTACAAGGTTTGCTTCCTCTACAAACCTTTCATGTTCTTCACAAGGATTCACCTTGCAAGCTTTGTTCTAGGATTATAAACGACTTGCAATCAACTGGAAACTGGAGGAGCTCGTGCTCCTTCTCAAGGAGTTGCGTGTTTCTCATACAAAGGCAAGTTTCCAAACCTTCACTCCTCGATCTAACGCATGCAAAGTGGATGAACTACTAGGAAGAACTTTGATGTGTTTGCCGGGGAGGTCGGGGAACTTGCAAAAGCTGGTCTGGCAACTCAACACCACGCACAACCCCAAGAACAAGCTTGGGGCGTCAACTCCCAAGAAGGTGACGGGTCAATAGTGAATATTCAATAAACAATTAGATTATTCTCGGCTAGATCGCAGTCACATCTCATCCGACGGCAGAACGCCATCCCAACCGTCGACAAATAGTCGTTATGAGAAGCTAGGGTTTCTACCCTTTTTATTTCTCATCTCAAGGAAGCTTGCGCGAGAGGAGAAGCTCTGCGATGGTCCGCCAAGACGTTGAGTTTGAGGACGATGATTGTGCCGAGCTCCTCAAGATCTACACGAGGGGCCAGAGGCTGGGTTGCGGGAGCCAGGGCCAGGTTTTCGTGCTCAAGGGGGCCACGAGCTACGCCGGAAAGATGTTTCGAGCGGGGAGGGACGCCGGGAGAGAGCTCCGGCTCATGTCCAAGCTCCGCGGCTGCGCTGGAGTGGTCTCCTTGGCGGGCTTCGTGAAGGAGAGGAGCGGCGGGGCTTGCTACGGGACCATGGTGATGGAGCTGTGCGGTCCTAGCCTGTTCCATCGATTGATCAAGGGAGGGCCGCTGGGCGAGGAGGAGGCCGCCAAGACCATCCAGAGGCTGGCGGAGGCGCTCAAGGGGATACATAGCAGCGGCATCGTCCACCGGGATCTCAAGCCGGAGAACGTCTTCGTCAAGCTGGGCGCTGCTGCCGTGCACGAGGTGGTGATTGGAGACTTCGGCGTGGCCACGGACGACCCCAAGGAGATGTCGCAGTGCTGTGGAACCGGGAAGTATATGGCCCCGGAGGTGACGAGCTGCAAGGGTGACGCAAGGTCGCAGAGCTTTTACACTGCGGCCATCGACGTGTGGGCGCTGGGAGTGATCGCATATGAGCTGCTGAGAGGCTACAAGCAATCCAGGGAAATCGAGTTGTTGCGAGCCGGGGAATTCCCGGATGGTTGTCCTCTCTCAGACGAGGCGGAGGATCTCATCTGCGGGATGCTGGCTGTGGAGCCGAGCGAGAGGTTGACGCTGGATGGTGTGCTGGAGCATCCCTGGATCGTGGAGAATTGCAGCAGTAAGACGATTCAAAAGAGGAGGCGCTGTGGAGTGAAGAGGAGTGCTCCCGGTTTTAGTAGCGACTTGGTTGTCAAGAAAGTTCGAGCAGCGTGAGTGTGTTAAATACATGCCTCCATCAGCCAACTTGGTGAGCGCTTACTGTTAGTACATGAAGAGATAAATGTAAACCAGGGTGTAGTTTGATCATACAGATCATATTTTAAAATCAATGATATAACGTGAATTTGTGTACCACTTGGTATGGCTGTTTGCCCGCCCCATGCCCAGCTCGGAAACGCTCCTGGCTGCTCGTTGCGTGAAGCCTTGGCCACTTTGCATCTGATAGCCACCGAGTAGCGATCCCCAAGCCGGGAGAAATGGCATGGCTTGGACGATCTCGCGAGCAAGTTCCAGGTTCCCGGCCCGTCCCAGGATGTCTGTGACTTAATCGTAGTGTTCCCTCAAAGCTGTGATTCCAAAGTCGCCGCTCACGAGCTCCGAGCATTGAGTTCCAGGAGACAAAATTAAAATTCAAACAGTGCAAAGAGATATCATATCTTAGAACATAATTATAATAATTTATATGATATCGCTTTTAATTAAGATATTATGTATTTTTAATTTTTTTCTTTAGTTTAGTAATTATATTATTAATTATTCTGGGATTATATAAATTTTTAATGACAGAGCTAAGTTAAATCAATACTATCAGACCATAAAAGGCTCATAAAGGCTATAGCATTGAGTTATAATATTATTGAAGCATATAGTTAAAAAGTATTATTATTATAGTTTTGGAATATGTATTAGTAATTGAGACTAAATAATATTAAAATATTTTAATACATAATTTTAATAATGGGGATGTCGAGAGGTCGTCCAAGCCATGCCATTTCTCCCGGATCTTCTGGCTTGGAGATTGCTACGCGGTGGCTACCAGCCAAGGCTTCACGCAACGAGCAGCCAGGAGCGTTTTCGAGCTGGGCTTGGGGCGAGCAAACAACCATACCAAGTGGTACACAAATTCACGTTATATCATTGTTTTAAAAATATGATCTGTATGAAAAAACTACACCCTGGTTTACATTTATCTCTTCATGTACTAACAGTAGGTGCTCACCAAGTTGGCTGATGGTGGCATGTATTTAACACACTCACGCTGCTCGAACTTTCTTGACAACCAAGTCGCTACTAAAACCGGGAGCACTCCTCTTCACTCCACAGCGCCTCCTCTTTTGAATCGTCTTCTTCATCTTACTGCTGCAATTCTCAACGATCCACTCCAGCACACCATCCAGCGTCAACCTCTCGCTCGGCTCCACAGCCAGCATCCCGCAGATGAGATCCTCCGCCTCTGAGAGAGGACAACCATCCGGGAATTCCCCGGCTCGCAACAACTTGATCTCCCTGAACTGCTTGTAGTCTCTCAGCAGCTCATATGCGATCACTCCCAGCGCCCACACGTCCATGGCTGTAGTGTAAAAGCTCTGCAACCTAGCGTCGCCATGACCATCCTGCAGCTCGTCACCTCCAGGGCCATATGCGACATCTCCTTGGGGTCGTCCGTGGCCATACCGAGCGCAGCATTTGCTCGAAGAGATCCAACACGCTGCTCGTGTCTCCCGCGTGGCTGTGAGCTTCCAGCAGCGAGTTCCAAGTCCCCAGATCTTGCTGCCTCGATCCATGGAGCGGAAGACTTGGCGAGCTTCGTCCACACTCCCGCACTTGCCATAGAAGCTGACGAGCGAGCTCCCAACAACGGGATCGTCCCTGTGGAGTGATCCAATCTCCTCGGCGTGGATCTTCCTCCCAGTTTCCAGATCCCCCAGGCTTCCACAGGCTTTGAGTACCGCGGCAAAAGTTAGAGAGTCGAGCTCCACCGCCAGCCTCGCCACTCTCCACATAGCCGAAGATGAGAGTGTTTACGCAACAGGTCCTCGATTGTGATGGTAACAAATGAGCTCGTGGAAGTTCCAGAGGTGATCAGAGATGGATTGTTTGCGAGGCAGCACAAGGTTGTGGAGACAAGAAGCTACTGCATCACGCAGCTCGTCCTCTGCAATCTTCATGTCCTGGCCATGAATCACAAGCCCGGTCTACTTTGGGAGGATCACTGCCTGCCAGTTTCTGGTTTATTTTATCTTTTACTTAAAGGTCTAGAAATATATTTTTATTTTAAAATTATTTTTGAAATCTATGAGATTTTGCAAATTTCAGCATTTGCAAATCTATTTGCCTTTGTGCAATCTTTTTGCTAGGCCATATTGGTACAAGAGGATGGGAAGTAGGGATGATGAAGAGTGATATAAACAATTTTTACATTATTAAGGAGTGGTATGTACAAAATTAAGTGTAAAGTGGATGGTAAATTTTTTGCATGTGAGGAATTATCCAATTGAAGGCTTGATCATCAATAACACACTCCCAGATGGAGGCCTACAAGAGGAAGTTGAGGCAGAGATCGATAAACATATATGTACATTACCCCATGCCATGCTCCATGATTTACAAGACTTGTCATGGAGCACTCTACCACCAATATACTTCTAGTGCCAAAACAGTGTTTAATTGCAACAAAGTTCCAATTTGTAACTCTATGCGAGGTGTGAACATTTTCCAACTCAAGGCTAGAGTGTATTACCTTGCCTCTCACATGAAACAGTGCACTAACTTATCTTTAACAGAGTTCTAACCTTGTAATAGGGAATAAAAAAAAGGCATGAACCTCCTCCTAAGGGAGCAAACTCTAAAGCAAGCATTAGAGAAGGAATGTAGCTGAGGCAGAGATTGAGGCATTGGCCCATTTCTCAAAGATCATGGATCAAATAATCTTCAAAAGCACAAAACTAAAAAAAAGCAATGGAGCCATGGTACATAAAAGTGAAAGTGCAAAATTAAAAATAGCAATGGAGCTATAAAATGGAGGTTTTAAGGGATAAAGATTACTATCACCTCATTATGGAGCTATGTGCTGCTAAAACAAAAAAGCATAAGGCAGCAATCATGATTAAGCAAAGTAGTAAAGATAGTGCACAAGATGCACAAGAGGGGCATTACTTATAAGGATATCAAGTTTAAAAACATCCTTTTAGAGTTTTGGGAGAACTTGCTTGGGAACATAAAGTCAGTAGACTTTTGGAGCATTGTCAAAGTTTTCAAAGAAGAGGTCGCTACCAAGTATGATCAGAGATCTTATCTCCTGGCCATATTTATGACAAGAGAGGTTGACATGTGGAGCATGGGGATTGTTTTATACAAGATGTTGTCTGGGAAGTGTGCATTTCCAGAGTTGGTGTCATGAGAAATTGAGAAGAGATTGGGATGTTTGGAGGATTTGTAATGAACTCTCTTGACTCCAAAATCAAGCAAATGTAGGGAAAATGAGTTTGAAGCTGGTTTTCTAGCAAACAAAGCCTAGAAAATGGTGTGTGAAAATAAAGTGGGAAGAAAAACAATTGAAAACTATAATCATAAAGCCAAACAAAATTTAGTTACAATGCATGAATTGTTCACTAAAAAATCACTCATATGCAATTTTGTGACCAAACTATACAGTTATGCATGAAGAAGTAAAGCTTTTGTCAATGACAAAGTTTCTTTATGGATATGTTAAACTGTATAATCAGATAAAAAGCCAGAATACATTGATATATCACTAAACTCTTTCATGACTGCTACTAGGACGAGCAAAGTAATTTTATTATTTCATAAAATGAAATTAAAGTCAGTTTTAGAGCGTCGCCATTCTCATGCTACGGCTTTGAAACGGTTATTGTTCAGTGGCCAATCAACTGACATTTCAACTGAAGCTGCGGAAAGCTGGTTGCGCCAAATGCCAGGAGTCGGATGAAAGAAAAAATAAAATAAAATGTCAGAGCATCAGCAGCACCAAAATCTCTCCCCCCACCTCCAAAATCACCACCAAACTCAAAATCACCACCACCACCACCACCACGAGAAGTTGAGCACCACCTCTGCCTGAGCAGCTTGCCGAAACCGCTGGTGGCGCTGCACGCCCGCCGCAATACATACGTCGTATGAAAAGCTTCTCCACTTTTTCCATGAGATTAGCGGCCTACTCGGAAATATGCAAACAAAAAGTTGTAAAACAACAAAGATGGCTCACCTTGTCAGAGCTGCTAAAGTACGAGCCCGCAAATAAATCGGCATTGCTTTCCTGCCAGTCACCTAAAATAAAAAACTTCAGAGCTTTCCCTCGAGTCCTCACAGATTTTCAAGATCTTTGCGAATGCCACCACGTTCAAAGAGCTGTAATCTGATGGAATAAGCACGAAAGGATCTTACACAGACTAATTTGGAGTCCAAGGCCACGATAAAACTCGATGAATGCCAAGCGCAGCACCTTCTCTGCAGAGTGAACCTTTTTCTTGGTCGCGTGGATGTCCGTCTCTTGAGATATATTTTTCTTGGATTGGTGTATCAATGCTTGCGAGAGGGACGCTATCGTAGTAGTATGGTGCCGGAGATTTCACGTCTTGTGAACAGAATATAGGCTGCCGCTCAAGCGAATTTCCCATCTCAATGCTACTGTTTCCAGCAGGCATTCCTCGAGACGTATCAGCGCGAGATTTCTAAGAGAAAGCAAACTACCTGAGAATAACTCCAGCGTTTGGCATTTGCCTGCTCAAAGCCTCGGCTCTTTTGCAGTACTCCTCCTCCTTTGTCCTGTAAAACTTATTCACGTTGTTAAGATGGCCATCCAGGCGGGCGAATAACATCTTCTCCTCTTCGACCTGTGAAATCGGTCCGAAGTGTTCTGTCTCATAAAGCTCCTCTGGGGGCAATTGACGCACCTGGAGAACAAAAACTATCAAAGAAGCTTTCAAAGGAAGAACTTTGACAGTTACGAAGAACTTACTCGAAGGACTTCACTCTGGCTCCATGTCAAGATCTTCCGCCTGGTGAGACCGCTGAAAGTCCTGAGGGGCGAAGAATCGGCGGGCGAGGGAGAAGAGCCAGCAGCATCAGCAGTAGCAGCACCAGCACCCCCACCTGGAGAAAAAATTTGCTTCTTGCGGAAGCACCAGCTTGATCTGCTTGAGATCCTTCTTGAGCTGCCACTAATCGCGGTAGGCCGATCGCCACTCGGGAACAAGATGGCCATCGAGCTGCTTGGAGAACTTGACCATGCTGGATGAAAAAGATGATGCATCCCTTTTCTTCTCGTTCTACTTCTAAATGAAAGACCAACTCTCACCAAGTAAAGCGGTGCCACTGCCAGTCCACACCCCATTTCCCGTGAATCGATCGAGCGAGCAAAGCTTGCCTGGGGTTTTCTGCCTGTCATGGCGGGGATTGGGATCTGCCGCTGGAAATGCGAGGCCTGGCCGTGGATTCAAGGCGCTCGCGAAGTCCAGGCTCCAGCATTGCCTCCACAGAAGCGGCAATGCAGGCGCGGTTCTCAAGCACCCATTTTGTTTTCCTTTTCGTTTCTCTCGCATCGCAGCGCTCTGATATGGATGGATCGAGCGCAGCAACAGGTGCGCGGCGTGTATATCGACTGCAAGGGGCTGAATTTCGAGCAAGCCATGGCGCGCTATGGCCGGAAGATGCGACAGGACAAGACGCTCACTGATCTGCTCAAGAAGGAGTACTACGTGAAGCCGTCGGAGCAGCGGCGCCAGGCGGAGAAGGAGCGTGTCAAGCGAACCAAGAAGAGGCTCTTCCTGGAGAAGCTCAAGTTCGTCTTGATGCTGCGAGCAAGGTTTGCATTCCTCCTTTTGTTCTTCATCCACCATAGCTGGTTTTCATTTCTTCTTCCTTTCTCTTTCTCCTCGGAGAAATCCATTCTTTTCCTTTTTGCGAGATGTTGAATCGCTTAGTGATGATCTTCTTCTCGTTTATCCAGAGGGCTGTGATCGAACTTTGGTGATCTTCTTTTAATTTGTTTTCCTCTCTACTTCTGTTTTTATGAACTAACAAGAGCCCTAAGTTTCTTTTCTATCATGGCCTCGGGAGGGCCTCTTCTCGCTCTCGACGATCTCATCCATGATCTTAGCAAAGATCCAGCATCACCGAATTTCCCCTGGTTGGATCGCCCATCAGCAACGCAACAAGATGATCATCTCCCTCAGGATCTCGATCTCGTAGAGGTGCTTTCTCTTTCTTTCAATCCCTCGATCAGTGCTCAGGAATACCACCGTTGCAGGAAATCCAGGAGACCTGCCGCGATCTCAATGCCGCATTGGAGCGCCCCGGCTACGCTTGGACCTCGCTCAACCAGAAGGTGGGTCGCCTCCATCGGTCGATTCCTCCCCAATTTCTCATGTGGGTCGTGTGGGAAATCTCAGCTATGCACGAGCCTGGCCGCGGCAGCCGAGATCGTTCGAATCAGCCACGCGAATTTCGCGCAATTGCTCCAGAAACTCCAGGCCCTGCGCGCGATTGTTAGCAGGGGAGAAGGAACCCTAAAGATGGTATAAATGCCGAGTATATTCTCTTAGGGTAGGGCGTAACAATTTTGCAGTAAAGTATATCTTTAGAATATGCTCATTTCAATGCCTAGCCCCTTCTAGATCTATGCGCGACAAATCTCGATTTCGCGCTAGAAATCTTGATTTCTACTGTAGGAATTGCTCTGGTCGGTGTGTGCTCACCAAGGGAGAATCTGCTGTGTACCCGATTTTTTTCGAGTACCAGAATTAATGGTTTTTTGTTCTTCTCTTTTATATCCAGATCGAGAGTGTGAGGCTTCTTCCAAGAGGGCAATTGTTCTAGAATGTTTGGAGGTGGATACAGGAAAGGCGATGGATTGCCTGCTGTAAGCACTGCGAACATTTTCTCTGCGCTTAAGCGAAAATCCAGCAAGAAGAAGTCGGACAAGCATGCATTGCAAAGCAGCCAGAGTAGTTTTGGGTGCCAAGTCCGGCTACCGTCAAGTCTTGGGCCGATGTCGAGGACGACAACGATTACTTTGCGACCACCGCTCTGCTGCCAACCATAACAACAAAGGCCTCGCAGGAATCCTCTGTGAACCCTGACTTGAATCACTTGGAGGTAACCATCTTTTTTCGTAGCTCTCCTCTTTTTCCTTTTCTGTTCTTCCTGATGGTATGTATGTTAGGATTCGACGATGATGCCGACAAAGAGGTCGAAGAAGAGAAAAGCGGTGTCGTAATTCCATGCCCCATGTCAATCACGTCCAAAACGTTTTCGTGTTTGCAATTTGCCATGATCTCAAGCTCCTTGAGGATTTGCTTGTGAACCTCCTTATTTCCTAGCACTACTCTCTCGCCCAGATGATCGTATCCATGCGCCACCGCAGACGCATAGTTATATCTGCCCAACAGTTTATGGAGAAACGCGCCCTAAAACCCTAAACCCAAATTTTCGACACTGAATCGGCCACCCTTTTTCGTCGCCTTTACTGCGACTATAAAAGAGAGTGTTCCTCCATAGGGTTTCTCCATAGCTTGAGAAATGAAAGTGTTGGGCAGATATAACTATGCGTCTGGATATGGCGAAAGCTCTGCGGTGGCGCATGGATACGATGATCTGGGCGAGAGAGTCGTGATAAAAAATATGGGTAAAGGCAAGGAGGTTCACAAGCAAATCCTCAAGGAGTTTGAGATCATGGTAAATTGCAAACATGAAAACGTTTTGGACGTGATTGACATGGGGCTAGACAAGGACGGGAATTACTACATGGTATTCGAGCATACTAATGGTAACGTGTTGGAGTATCTACAAATGGACCTTTCGAAAGCTGGCAAAGAATCGGAGCTTGGTTCGAGGTTTTTCACCAGGGAAGAGAAGATCAAGGAGATAATGCGCCAGCTCCTTCTAGGGCTTGCATGGCTGCATGAACGTGGGGTGGCGCACCAGGGCATGACAAAAGATAACGTCCTGGTGAAGGTCAAAAGGATGTGATTTCAAGGTGAAGCTGGGCGATTTTAGCTGTGCGAGGAGGCTTTGCAACAATCCCCCAGAAACAACCCTGAAAGTGGGAACTGCGGTGGACATATGGAGTGCTGGGATATTGCTAGTGGGGATGCTCTTGCCATTGGAAATGCCTGAGCTACCAGAGAAAGAGGCTAAAGGAGAGGTGTTGGAGACGATCAAAAAATTTCTCCAGGCTTTGGATGATTTAATCAAGGACAAGGACGCCCTGGAGTTAGTCAGATCGATGCTAGCATCTGATCCAGTTACTGCCCGGCAAGCTTTAGCTTTCAGGTATTTACATCACAATACCCAATAACATATGATATCTTAGATACAAAATATTGTAAAGTAAAAATATGAGTTGTGTCCAACACGAAAAGAAGATAAGTAAAATAGACTAATAATAATATTCGAACTAAAAAGTGTTTAGGAAGGTTTATAAATTATAAGTATGTTTATAATTATAAATATAAGATTAATCTCAACGTTGTAGAAGATCCCGGACGCTGGTAAAAAAAAAAGCTTGGCACATTTTTTTTTTATGCTTTCTGATCCTTTTTTCTTTTCTTTTGTGTGTGTGACGTTGGGTGTGGTTGCAGAGGACATGTCTGGGATCGTCAAGAGAGCACCACCACTACAAGGGCTTCACATGATCAAGGAAGCTCAAGGAGAATATGCTGCCCGCAGAGCAGGCGACCAAGATTTAAAGAGTTTTTTTCCTTTCTTTTTACATTTGTAATTAAAATAAACTCCTTTTTCTCCATCTTTTTCTTGAAACTGGGTGCTTTTTCTGCAAAACAAATCCTTTAGGTTTTCCTAACCATTCATTTTTTCGAGCGATGGCAGACTATGTGTGGGCGAGTGGCGTGGGGTTGCTAGGCGCTGGAGCGGATGGAGAGGTGAGGGTTGGGTTCCACTGAAAGACTGGAGACAAAGTAGCCATGAAGAAGATGTACGAGCACGAGTACCTTTACGATGCCATCATCAACGGGTCGGAGATCCTGGAAGAGGTAGCGCACAACAACGTTGTCAATCTCCTTGGGTTGACCTGCAACAACCAGGGTACGTTCATGGTGATGGTGCGCCAGATCCTCGAGGGCCTGGCGTGGATTCACGCGCACAGAATCGTTCACCAAGACGTCAAGACGAGCAACGTTCTCGTCAAAAGGGATGGAGAGAAGAATAAGTTTGTTGTGAAGCTGGCGGACTTCGCTACTGTGAGGAGGCTGCGGACGCGCCCCTGGTCGAACAAGGTCGGGACCTTAACGTTCAACGCTCCGGAGCTTCTCACGGGTGCCACCAGCTTTGGCACCGCAATCGACGTGTGGGGCGCCGGGTGTATATTTGCGGAGATGCTCCTGGGTAGCAATCCCTTTGACGTGCCCGACGAGGAGGATGGGGACTCGCTCGACTATTTTGTGGCTGATTTCGCCAAGAAGCTGGACATCGATGGCTGTGGCATGGGCTATCAAGACAGGCGCCGAGAGCGAGCACGCAAGAGGATCTTGGAGAAGATGGCATGGTGGAAAGCCGAGGACGTGAGAAGCGGAATTAAAGACCCCGATGCGGTGGAGCTGCTCAAAAGGATGCTGGCAATTGATCTGGCGAGGAGGATCTCGGCACAAAACGCCTTGAAGATGCCATATTTCCAAGAGAAGGCCGACGACACAGCGCTCCCGAAAATGACGACTGCAAGTGGAAATTTTAGACCAGTTTGGGTTAAAATCAACAATGCAGCCCCATCAATAGCTATAATGTAAACAATGCTTGTGAAGACTGTGAATGTATACATTTAAAGTTTTGCAAAACATTTTATCTTTTTCTCTAAGTAGATCATGTAAAGAAAAAAATTAAAATAGTTATTATATTAATAATTATAATTATGTTTTTAATTTTGTCTCCTGGAACTCGGATCTGTCACTGGAAATGGCAACTTAGAAGCGGCAGCACGGTTCTTCGAGCGTTTTCCCGAGAAGAACGTCGTCTCCTACAATACCATGATCGCAGGGAATGCTCAGGCCGGAGAGCTAAGCTCTTGCTTCGATCTGGTGGCGAAGATGGCAATCGAAGGACTCACTCCCGACAAGCAAGCCTTCAGTGTTCTCGCTGAATCCAGCCATGGCGGAAAGCTAGAACAGGGACTCCACCACTTCGTGCTCATGAGTGGCGACTTTGGAATCACAGCTTTGAGGGAGCACTACGATTCAGTCACAGACATCCTGGGACGGGCCGGGAACCTGGAACTCACTCGCGAGGTCGTCCAAGCCATGCCATTTCTCCCGGCTTGGGGATTTCTACTCGGTGGCTACCAGCCAAGGCTTCACGCAACGAGCAGCCAGGAGCGTTTTCGAGCTGGGCTTGGGGCGAGCAAACAACCATACCAAGTGGTACACAAATTCACGTTATATCATTGTTTTTAAAATATGATCCGTATGAAAAAACTACACCCTAGTTTACATTTATCTCTTCATGTACTAACAGTAGGCGCTCACCAAGTTGGCTGATGGTGGCATGTATTTAACACACGCTGCTCGAACTTTCTTGACAACCAAGTCGCGACTAAAACCGGGAGCACTCCTCTTCACTCCACAGCGCCTCCTCTTTTGAATCGTCTTCTTGATCTTACTGCTGCAATTCTCAACGATCCACTCCAGCACACCATCCAGCGTCAACCTCTCGCTCGGCTCCACAGCCAGCATCCCGCAGATGAGATCCTCCGCCTCTGAGAGAGGACAACCATCCGGGAATTCCCCGGCTCGCAACAACTTGATCTCCCTGAACTGCTTGTAGTCTCTCAGCAGCTCATATGCGATCACTCCCAGCGCCCACACGTCCATGGCTGTAGTGTAAAAGCTCTGCAACCTAGCGTCGCCATGACCATCCTTGCAGCTCGTCACCTCCAGGGCCATATGCGACATCTCCTTGGGGTCGTCCGTGGCCATGCCGAGCGCAGCATTTGCTCGAAGAGATCCAACACGTTGCTCGTGTCTCCCGCGTGGCTGTGAGCTTCCAGCAGCGAGTTCCAAGTCCCCAGATCTTGCTGCCTCGATCCATGGAGTGGAAGACTTGGCGAGCTTCGTCCACACTCCCGCACTTGCCATAGAAGCTGACGAGCGAGCTCCCAACAACGGGATCGTCCCTGTGGAGTGATCCAATCTCCTCGGCGTGGATCTTCCTCCCAGTTTCCAGATCCCCCAGGCTTCCACAGGCTTTGAGCACCGCGGCGAAAGTTAGAGAGTCGAGCTCCACCGCCAGCCTCGCCACTCTCCGCGTAGCCGAAGATGAGAGTGTTTACGCAACAGGTCCTCGATTGTGATGGTAACAAATGAGCTTGTGGAAGTTCCAGAGGTGATCAGAGATGGATTGTTTGCGAGGCAGCACAAAGTTGTGGAGACAAGAGGCTACTGCATCATGCAGCTCGTCCTCTGCAATCTTCATGTCCTGGCCATGAATCACAAGCCCTCTCAGCACGGTCTACTTTGGGAGGATCACTGCCTGCCAGTTTCTGGTTTATTTTATATTTTACTTAAAGGTCTAGAAATATATTTTTATTTTAAAAGTATTTTTGAAATCTATGAGATTTTGCAAATTTCAGCATTTGCAAATCTATTTGCCTTTGTGCAATCTTTTTTCTAGGCCATATTGGTACAAGAGGATGGGAAGTAGGGATGATGAAGAGTGATATAAACAATTTTTACATTATTAAGGAGTGGTATGTACAAAATTAAGTGTAAAGTGGATGGTGAATTTTTTGCATGTGAGGAATTATCCAATTGAAGACTTGATCATCAATAATACACTCCCAGATGGAAGCCTACAAGAGGAAGTTGAGGCAGAGATCAATAAACGTATATGTACATTACCCTATGCCATGCTCCATGATTTATAAGACTTGCCATGGAACACTCTACCACCAATATACTTCTAATGCCAAAATAGTGTTTAATTGCAACAAAGTTTCAATTTTTAACTTTATGCAAGATGTGAACATCCTCCAACTCAAAGCTAGAGTGTATTATCTTGCCTCTCACATGAAACAAGTGCACTAGCTTATCTTTGACAGAGTTCTAACCTTGCAATAATGGGCACAAACCTCCCCTTAAGGGAGCAAACTCTATTAGAGAAGGAATGTAACTGAGGCAGAGATTGAGGCATTGGCCCATCCCTCAAAGATGCATAAGATCATGGATCAAATAATCTTCAAAAGCACAAAACTAAAAAACAGCAATGGAGCCATGGTACATAAAAGTGAAGGCAAAATAGCAATGGAGCTATAGTACATAAGTTTGTGGAGGTTTTAAGGGATAAAAATTATTATCACCTCATTATGGAAATATTTACTTAGGGATGTGCTGCTAAAACAAAAAAGCATAAGGCAACAATCATGATTAAGCAAGTAGTCAAGATAGTGCACAAGATGCACAAATATCAAGTCTAAAAATATCCTTTTAGAGTTTTGGGAGAACTTGCTTGGGAACATAAAGTTGGTAGACTTTTGGAGCATCATCAAGGTTTTCAAAGAAGAGGAAGTATGATCAGAGATCTTATCTCCTGGCCATATTTACGACAAGAGAGGTTGACATGTGGAGCATGGGGATTGTTTTATACAAGATGTTTTCTGGGAAGTGTGCATTTCCAGAGTTGGTGTCATAAGAAATTGAGAAGAGACTGGGATGTTTGGAAGATTTGCAATGAACTCTTTTGACTCCAAAATCAAGCAAATGTAAGGAAGATGAATTTGAAGCTGGTTTTTTAACAGCCGAAGCCTAGAAAATGGTGTGTAAAAATGAAGTGGGAAGAAAAATAATTGAAAACTATAATCATAAAGCCAAACAAAATTTAGTTACAATGCATGAACTGTTCACTAAAAAATCACTCATATGCAGTTTTATAACCAAACTGTACAATTATGCATGAAGAAGTAAAGCTTTTATCAATGACAAAGTTTCTTTATGGATATGTTAAATTGTATAGTCAGATAAAAAGCCAGAATACATTGATATATCACTAAACTCTTTCATGACTGCTACTAGGACGAGCAAAGTAATTTTATTATTTCATAAAATGAAATTAAAGTCAGTTTTAGAGCGTCGCCATTCTCATGCTACGGCTTTGAAACGGTTATTGTTCAGTGGCCAATCAACTGACATTTCAACTGAAGCTGCGGAAAGCTGGTTGCGCCAAATGCCAGGAGTCGGATGAAAGAAAAAAGAAAAATAAAATGTCAGAGCAGCAGCAGCACCAAAATCTCTCCCCCCACCTCCAAAATCACCACCAAACTCAAAATCACCACCACCACCACCACGAGAAGTTGAGCACCACCTCTGCCTGAGCAGCTTGCCGAAACCGCTGGTGGCGCTGCACGCCCGAGTGCCTGTTCGCGCCATACTTCCCGCCGCAATACATACGTCGTATGAAAAGCTTCTCCACTTTTTCCATGAGATTAGCGGCCTACTCGGAAATATGCAAACAAAAAGTTGTAAAACAACAAAGATGGCTCACCTTGTCAGAGCTGCTAAAGTACGAGCCCGCAAATAAATCGGCATTGCTTTCCTGCCAGTCACCTAAAATAAAAAACTTCAGAGCTTTCTCTCGAGTCCTCACAGATTTTCACCGTGACATATTTTTTCAAGATCTTTGCGAATGCCACCACGTTCAAAGAGCTGTAATCAGATGGAATAAGCACGAAAGGATCTTACACAGACTAATTTGGAGTCCAAGGCCACGATAAAACTCGATGAATGCCAAGCGCAGCACCTTCTCTGCAGAGTGAACCTTTTTCTTGGTCGCGTGGATGTCCGTCTCTTGAGATATATTTTTCTTGGATTGGTGTATCAATGCTTGCGAGAGGGACGCTATCGTAGTAGTATGGTGCCGGAGATTTCACGTCTTGTGAACAGAATATAGGCTGCCGCTCAAGCGAATTTCCCATCTCAATGCTACTGTTTCCAGCAGGCATTCCTCGAGACGTATCAGCGCGAGATTTCTAAGAGAAAGCAAACTACCTGAGAATAACTCCAGCGTTTGGCATTTGCCTGCTCAAAGCCTCGGCTCTTTTGCAGTACTCCTCCTCCTTTGTCCTGTAAAACTTATTCACGTTGTTAAGATGGCCATCCAGGCGGGCGAATAACATCTTCTCCTCTTCGACCTGTGAAATCGGTCCGAAGTGTTCTGTCTCATAAAGCTCCTCTGGGGGCAATTGACGCACCTGGAGAACAAAAACTATCAAAGAAGCTTTCAAAGGAAGAACTTTGACAGTTACGAAGAACTTACTCGAAGGACTTCACTCTGGCTCCATGTCAAGATCTTCCGCCTGGTGAGACCGCTGAAAGTCCTGAGGGGCGAAGAATCGGCGGGCGAGGGAGAAGAGTCAGCAGCATCAGCAGTAGCAGCACCAGCACCCCCACCTGGAGAAAAAATTTGCTTCTTGCGGAAGCACCAGCTTGATCTGCTTGAGATCCTTCTTGAACTGCCACTAATCGCGGTAGGCCGATCGCTTCTCGGGAACAAGATGGCCATCGAGCTGCTTGGAGAACTTGACCATGCTGGATGAAAAAGATGATGCATCCCTTTTCTTCTCGTTCTACTTCTAAATGAAAGACCAACTCTCACCAAGTAAAGCGGTGCCACTGCCAGTCCACACCCCATTTCGCGTGAATCGATCGAGCGAGCAAAGCTTGCCTGCGGTTTTCTGCCTGTCATGGCGGGGATTGGGATCTGCCGCTGGAAATGCGAGGCCTGGCCGTGGATTCAAGGCGCTCGCGAAGTCCAGGCTCCAGCATTGCCTCCACAGAAGCGGCAATGCAGGCGCGGTTCTCAAGCACCCATTTTGTTTTCCTTTTCGTTTCTCTCGCATCGCAGCGCTCTGATATGGATGGATCGAGCGCAGCAACAGGTGCGCGGCGTGTATATCGACTGCAAGGGGCTGAATTTCGAGCAAGCCATGGCGCGCTATGGCCGGAAGTTGCGACAGGACAAGACGCTAAGCTCAATGATCTAGTACTACGTAAAGCCGTCGGAGCAGCGGCACCAGGCGGAGAAGGAGCGTGTCAAGCGAACCAAGAAGAGGCTCTTCCTGGAGAAGCTCAAGTTCGTCTTGATGCTGCGAGCAAGGTTTGCATTCCTCCTTTTGTTCTTCATCCACCATAGCTGGTTTTCATTTCTTCTTCCTTTCTCTTTCTCCTCGGAGAAATCCATTCTTTTCCTTTTTGCGAGATGTTGAATCGCTTAGTGATGATCTTCTTCTCGTTTATCCAGAGGGCTGTGATCGAACTTTGGTGATCTTCTTTTAATTTGTTTTCCTCTCTACTTCTGTTTTTATGAACTAACAAGAGCCCTAAGTTTCTTTTCTATCATGGCCTCGGGAGGGCCTCTTCTCGCTCTCGACGATCTCATCCATGATCTTAGCAAAGATCCAGCATCACCGAATTTCCCCTGGTTGGATCGCCCATCAGCAACGCAACAAGATGATCATCTCCCTCAGGATCTCGATCTCGTAGAGGTGCTTTCTCTTTCTTTCAATCCCTCGATCAGTGCTCAGGAATACCACCGTTGCAGGAAATCCAGGAGACCTGCCGCGATCTCAATGCCGCATTGGAGCGCCCCGGCTACGCTTGGACCTCGCTCAACCAGAAGGTGGGTCGCCTCCATCGGTCGATTCCTCCCCAATTTCTCATGTGGGTCGTGTGGGAAATCTCAGCTATGCACGAGCCTGGCCGCGGCAGCCGAGATCGTTCGAATCAGCCACGCGAATTTCGCGCAATTGCTCCAGAAACTCCAGGCCCTGCGCGCGATTGTTAGCAGGGGAGAAGGAACCCTAAAGATGGTATAAATGCCGAGTATATTCTCTTAGGGTAGGGCGTAACAATTTTGCTGTAAAGTATATCTTTAGAATATGCTCATTTCAATCTAGATCTATGCGCGACAAATCTCGATTTCGCGCTAGAAATCTTGATTTCTACTGTAGGAATTGCTCTGGTCGGTGTGTGCTCACCAAGGGAGAATCTGCTGTGTACCCGATTTTTTTCGAGTACCAGAATTAATGGTTTTTTGTTCTTCTCTTTTATATCCAGATCGAGAGTGTGAGGCTTCTTCCAAGAGGGCAATTGTTCTAGAATGTTTGGAGGTGGATACAGGAAAGGCGATGGATTGCCTGCTGTAAGCACTGCGAACATTTTCTCTGCGCTTAAGCGAAAATCCAGCAAGAAGAAGTCGGACAAGCATGCATTGCAAAGCAGCCAGAGTAGTTTTGGGTGCCAAGTCCGGCTACCGTCAAGTCTTGGGCCGATGTCGAGGACGACAACGATTACTTTGCGACCACCGCTCTGCTGCCAACCATAACAACAAAGGCCTCGCAGGAATCCTCTGTGAACCCTGACTTGAATCACTTGGAGGTAACCATCTTTTTTCGTAGCTCTCCTCTTTTTTCTTTTCTGTTCTTCCTGATGGTATTTATGTTAGGATTCGATGATGATGCCGACAAAGAGGTCGAAGAAGAGAAAAGCGGTTTCGTAATTCCATGCCCCATGTCAATCACGTCCAAAACGTTTTCGTGTTTGCAATTTACCATGATCTCAAGCTCCTTGAGGATTTGCTTGTGAACCTCCTTATTTCCTAGCACTACTCTCTCGCCCAGATGATCGTATCCATGCGCCACCGCAGACGCATAGTTATATCTGCCCAACAGTTTATGGAGAATCGCGCCCTAAAACCCTAAACCCAAATTTTCGACACTCGGATTTGAACCCCAATCGGCCACCCTTTTTCGTCGCCTTTACTGCGACTATAAAAGAGAGTGTTCCTCCATAGGGTTTCTCCATAGCTTGAGAAATGAAAGTGTTGGGCAGATATAACTATGCGTCTGGATATGGCGAAAGCTCTGTGGTGGCGCATGGATACGATGATCTGGGCGAGAGAGTCGTGATAAAAAATATGGGTAAAGGCAAGGAGGTTCACAAGCAAATCCTCAAGGAGTTTGAGATCATGGTAAATTGCAAACATGAAAACGTTTTGGACGTGATTGACATGGGGCTAGACAAGGACGGGAATTACTACATGGTATTCGAGCATACTAATGGTAACGTGTTGGAGTATCTACAAATGGACCTTTCGAAAGCTGGCAAAGAATCGGAGCTTGGTTCGAGGTTTTTCACCAGGGAAGAGAAGATCAAGGAGATAATGCGCCAGCTCCTTCTAGGGCTTGCATGGCTGCATGAACGTGGGGTGGCGCACCAGGGCATGACAAAAGATAACGTCCTGGTGAAGGTCAAAGGATGTGATTTCAAGGTGAAGCTGGGCGATTTTAGCTGTGCGAGGAGGCTTTGCAACAATCCCCCAGAAACAACCCTGAAAGTGGGAACTGCAGTGGACATATGGAGTGCTGGGATATTGCTAGTGGGGATGATCTTGCCATTGGAAATGCCTGAGCTACCAGAGAAAGAGGCTAAAGGAGAGGTGTTGGAGACGATCAAAAAATTTCTCCGGGCTTTGGATGATTTAATCAAGGACAAGGACGCCCTGGAGTTAGTCAAATCGATGCTAGCGTCTGATCCAGTTACTGCCCGGCAAGCTTTAGCTTTCAGGTATTTACATCGCAATACCCAATAACATATGATATCTTAGATACAAAATATTGTAAAGTAAAAATATGAGTTGTGTCCGACACGAAAAGAAGATAAGTAAAATAGACTAATAATAATATTTGAATGGTAGAAGACTGAACTATACTAAAAGGTGTTTAGGAAGGTTTATAAATTATAAGTATGTTTATAATTATAAATACAAGATTAATCTCAACGTTGTAGAAGATCCCAGGAACGCTGGTAAACAAAAAAGCTTGGCACGTTTTTTTTTTTTATGCTTTCTGATCCTTTTTTCTTTTCTTTTGTGTGTGTGACGTTGGGCGCGGTTGCAGAGGACATGTCTGGGATCGTCAAGAGAGCACCACCACTACAAGGGCTGGACATGATCAAGGAAGCTCAAGGAGAATATGCTGCTTGCAGCACAGGCAACTAATTTTCCTTTCTTTTTACATTTGTAATTAACATAAACTCCTTTTTTTCCATCTTTTTCTTGAAGCTAGGTGCTTTTTCTGCAAAACAAATCCTTTAGGTTTTCCTAACCATTCATTTTTTCGAGCGATGGCAGACTATGTGTGGGCGAGTGGCGCGAGGTTGCTAGGCGCTGGACCAGATGGAGAGGTGAGGGTTGGGTTCCACCGAAAGACTGGAGACAAAGTAGCCATGAAGAAGATCTACGAGCACGAGTGCCTTTACGATGCCATCATCAACGAGTCGGAGATCCTGGAAGAGGTAGCGCACGACAACGTTGTCAATTTCCTTGGGTTGACCTGCAACAACCAGGGTACGTTCATGGTGATGGAGCTCATGGACGGGAGTTTGAGCGATGTGATCTCGTCACGCAAGCTTGGGGAGCACGACATCAGGGCCGTGATGCGCCAGATCCTCGAGGGCCTGGCGTGGATTCACGCGCACGGAATCGTTCACCAAGACGTCAAGACGAGCAACGTTCTCGTCAAAAGGGATGGAGAGAAGAATAAGTTTGTTGTGAAGCTGGCGGACTTCGCTACCGCGAGGAGGCTGCGGACACGCCCCTGGTCGAACAAGGTCGGGACCTTAACGTTCAACGCTCCGGAGCTTCTCAAGGGTGCCACCAGCTTTGGCACCGCAATCGACGTGTGGGGGGCCGGGTGTATATTCGCGGAGATGCTCCTGGGTAGCGATCCCTTTGATGTGCCCGACGATGGGGACTCGCTCAACTATTTTGTGGCTGATTTCGCCAAGAAGCTGGACATCGATGGCTGTGGCATGGGCTATCAAGACAGGCGCCGAGAGCGAGCACGTGAGAGGATCTTGGAGAAGATGGTGTGGTGGAAAGCCGAGGATGTGAGAAGCGGAATGAAAGACCCCGATGCAGTGGAGCTGCTCAAGAGGATGCTGGCAATTGATCCGGCGAGGAGGATCTCGGTGCAAAACGCCTTGAAGATGCCATATTTCCAAGAGAAGGCCGACGACACAGCCACGCCAGTGCTCCTGAAAATGACGACTGCAAGTGGAAATTTTAGACCAGCTTGGGTTAAATTCAACAATGCAGCCCCATCAATAGCTACAATGTAAACAATGCTTATGAAGACTGTGAATGTATATATTCAAAGTTTTGCAAAACATTTTATCTTTTTCTCTAAGAAGATTATGTAAAGAAAAAAATTTAAAAATTTATTATATTAATAATTATAATTATGTTTCTAATTTTGTCTCCTGGAACTCACTGCTCGGATCTGTCATTGGAAATGGCAACTTAGAAGCGGCAGCGCGGTTCTTCGAGCGTTTTCCCAAGAAGAACGTCGTCTCCTACAATACCATGATCGCAGGGAATGCTCAGGCCGGAGAGCTAAGCTCTTGCTTCGATCTGGTGGCGAAGATGGCAATCGAAGGACTCACTCCCGACGAGCAAGCCTTCAGTGTTCTCGCTGCATCCAGCCATGGCGGAAAGCTAGAACAGGGACTCCACCACTTCGTGCTCATGAGCGGCGACTTTGAAATCACAGCTTTGAGGGAGCACTACGATTCAGTCACAGACATCCTGGGACGGGCCGGGAACCTGGAACTCGCTCGCTCGGTCGTCCAAGCCATGCCATTTCTCCCGGCTTGGGGATCGCTACTCGGTGGCTATCAGATGCAAAGTGGCCAAGGCTTCACGCAACGAGCAGCCAGGAGCGTTTCCGAGCTGGGCTTGGGGCGAGCAAACAGCCATACCAAGTGGTACACAAATTCACGTTATATCATTGATTTTAAAATATGATCTGTATGATCAAACTACACCCTGGTTTACATTTATCTCTTCATGTACTAACAGTAAGCGCTCACCAAGTTGGCTGATGGAGGCATGTATTTAACACACTCACGCTGCTCGAACTTTCTTGACAACCAAGTCGCTACTAAAACCGGGAGCACTCCTCTTCACTCCACAGCGCTTCCTCTTTTGAATCGTCTTACTGCTGCAATTCTCCACGATCCAGGGATGCTCCAGCACACCATCCAACGTCAACCTCTCGCTCGGCTCCACAGCCAGCATCCCGCAGATGAGATCCTCCGCCTCGTCTGAGAGAGGACAACCATCCGGGAATTCCCCGGCTCGCAACAACTCGATTTCCCTGGATTGCTTGTAGCCTCTCAGCAGCTCATATGCGATCACTCCCAGCGCCCACACGTCGATGGCCGCAGTGTAAAAGCTCTGCGACCTTGCGTCACCCTTGCAGCTCGTCACCTCCGGCGCCATATACTTCCCGGTTCCACAGCACTGCGACATCTCCTTGGGGTCGTCCGTGGCCACGCCGAAGTCTCCAATCACCACCTCGTGCACGGCAGTAGCGTCCAGCTTGACGAAGATGTTCTCCGGCTTGAGATCCCGGTGGACGATGCCGCTGCTATGTATCCCCTTGAGCGCCTCCGCCAGCCTCTGGATGGTCTTGGCGGCCTCCTCCTCGCCCAGCGGCCCTCCCTTGATCAATCGATGGAACAGGCTAGGACCGCACAGCTCCATCACCATGGTCCCGTAGCAAGCCCCGCCGCTCCTCTCCTTCACGAAGCCCGCCAAGGAGACCACTCCAGCGCATCCGCGGAGCTTGGACATGAGCCGGAGCTCTCTCCCGGCGTCCCTCCCCGCTCGAAACATCTTCCCGGCGTAGCTCGTGGCCCCCTTGAGCACGAAAACCTGGCCCTGGCTCCCGCAACCCAGCCTCTCGCCCCTCGTGTAGATCTTGAGGAGCTCGGCACAATCGTCGTCCTCAAACTCAACGTCTTGGCGGACCATCTCCTCTCGCGCAAGCTTCCTTGAGATGAGAAATAAAAAGGGTAGAAACCCTAGCTTCTCATAACGACTATTTGTCGACGGTTGGGATGGCGTTCTGCCGTCGGCTGAGATGTGACTGCGATCTAGCCGAGAGTAATCTAATTGTTTATTGAATATTCACTATTGACCCGTCACCTTCTTGGGAGTTGACGCCCCAAGCTTGTTCTTGGGGTTGTGCGTGGTGTTGAGTTGCCAGACCAGCTTTTGCAAGTTCCCCGACCTCCCCGGCAAACACATCAAAGTTCTTCCTAGTAGTTCATCCACTTCGCATGCGTTAGATCGAGGAGTGAAGGTTTGGAAACTTGCCTTTGTATGAGAAACACGCAACTCCTTGAGAAGGAGCACGAGCTCCTCCAGTTTCCAGTTGATTGCAAGTCGTTTATAATCCTAGAACAAAGCTTGCAAGGTGAATCCTTGTGAAGAACATGAAAGGTTTGTAGAGGAAGCAAACCTTGTAGCTTTGCTCGTATACAACATGCTTGCAGTTCTGGGAGCCTCAGCCGCTCCCTGTGCTTTCAAATCCTCAATGTCGAACTCCTTTTAAAAGCCAACATGTTAAACTCATTTAGAAACTACTTAAGCTTGTTTTTTTATTTTTTTAACAAGTTTTTCTTTAATCTCACTTAATGAGTTTTTCTTAATCATTTTAACGTCTATATTTCACCATCAATGATTCTGTCTTTGCCGATTTTGATATGTAAGTGCATAAATGTTCTGAGGCAAGCCTTTCACGTGTTGCAGCCAGGTGACTTGGCCTTCCTCTCTACTTCAAAAACCTGATCAACATAAACATACCAAGCTTCATGAGATGTCCTTGGTGCTCTCACTTGAAGAATATCATGAGATTTTGGCCATATTGGAACAACATCTCCTGATTCAAGAAGTTTACATGGTAACCTTGAGGATTTTACATCCTAAACAATTTGATCTCCACGCCATTTTCCATCTGGGATCAGAAACACACATATCTCATGCTCTACGAGCTCAACAGGTTGAATGCAATCAACGCTGAACTTATACATTGCGCTTGTAAGCAGATGCATACTCGAAAACTCACATTTTTCTGGATGACCATTTGTTATTTCATAACGAAAATAATCTGTTGCAAAATAAACCTGCAAAAGAATCAAAGTTCTTCGTAGTAGATCATCCACTTTGCACATGTTAGATTGAGGTGTGAAGGCTTGAAAACTTGCCTGAGAAACACTCAAGTCCTTGACAAGGAGCACGAGCTCTTCTAGTTTCCTGTCACAAGTTGATTGCAAGTTGTTTATCTGCATTTTCAATCCTGGAAAAAAGCTCCCAAGTTGAATCCTTGTGAAGAACATGAAAGAATTGCAAAGGAAGCAAACCTTGTAGCTTTGCTCGTACTGTGACAAGCCCCTAGTGTGCTGCTCCCTGTGCTTCCAAATCCTGGATGTCTTGCTCAATCTTTCTACCAAGAAATACGAGATCAAAAGATTGTGGAAGCTTATATAGCTAGAAATGTTTAGAGGTTCACAAGAAGCACTTTTTTTTGGAGTGTTAATCTCAATTTACAACTATGTTGTTTTGCTTTTCTAGAGATGACACAGACCAATTTATTAAGTATAAGTATAAGGGTACCTAATGAGACTGGTAAGGATCATCATATATTTTTATATATAATTATCTAGAACCATTTAAACATAGATATGATTTCTCCTACATAAATTGGTGTATTTATTTTAAGCCTAAAATAATATTATCTATGACAAATATGAAAATTATTTAAATTTAAATAATTAAATAAATCCATCACCACACCTTTATAAGGTTATAAATAGCAATGTAACCCTTCACAAGGAAATTTTTAAAATTTTAATTTTTGATTTGCAATACCATGAAGAAGAACAACTCAATAACAAATAATATGAGCATTATCAAATTAATGAATGGAAAATATTAATTCTATTTCTCTAAAACTTTGACCTTTTTTTTATAATTATTTCTAAGTCATCATGTACTTTAAATATTTCTTGTGACTATGGTGGAGTGGAAAAAGAAATAATTGTAATAGGAAATACATATATTTAAATATGGCTATAATTAATAGCTATAATGAGTGAAAAGTAAATCTACTAGATTAGTGAGTGAAGGATATAATTGTAACACTACTAATAGTTGCACAAATTGAAAAATTGACAAATTTATTTAAAAGAGAGTGTGCTCAAATTATTATGGTATTATGGTGCATTAATAAAAGGTTACACCATCAATAAAAAGCTAAAAACTAACATAAAAATCAAAAACCTTAATAATTTTGCTAGATCAGTCTTCAGTAATTTTGAGTAGTTAATCCCACTAACCTTCATCTCCAAATTTTATTCTAAAAGTTATTTTTGCAATGATGTAAAATATTTAATATAACTTATAAATAATGTGAAATTTACTAAGAAAATATTTCACTTTCCTTTTCTATTAAAAATACTTTATTTTCTCTTCAATCAAATAGATTTTTTACTAAATTTTCAATAAAAAATATTAGAAAATTAAATTAAATATAAAATAGGATGAAAAAATTTATTTATTATTTAAACAAGGTTAATTGTGACTTATAATGTGAAGTTCTTAAATTTCATTATGGTTAATGCTAAATAGAAGGTTATGCCTGTATAAAAGTTTATGGAAGAGAAAATTTATTAAATAAAAATATTTATAATGATTAAAAAGAAATAATATAATTGTTTTGCTTTCATAAGTTTCATGGATATTATTTTTTGTTATTAAACTCTTTCTCTTCATGATATTATTCATAAAAAATTAAAATGTTAAAAATTTCTTGATTGTAGTAGTGAGAAGATAAACATTTTCTAAATATAATTACTTATATTTTAAACATTTATATGTTACACCCTCTCTCTATATATAGAATAACTAGCTTAAATAAATTAACTAGTTTTATGTAATAAATAATAATACTTTAAAGAAATCATGTTTATATTTAAATAGTACTAGGTAATTATCAATGTTTTTGATGAAATAAAGTAGAAAATAATACTAACTAAATCCTTATACTTTGTTTTTTATTATTCTTTATTGGTCTAATTAAGTGCCTTTAATTTGATAAATTGGTGTGTGTTATCTCTAGACAGGTAAAATAACATAGTTATAAATTGAAATCAACACTCCAAAAAGAAGTACTTCTTATAAACTTCTAAACACTAAAAGCTAATATGCTGAGTTTTAATGTTAAGTTTGAATCAAGAAAAATTTTAAAATCAATATGAGTTTGTATCATATAATTTTTGAAATATATGTATTATTACGTAATTATATAAGTATTAAAACACATATAGTTTTACATTTATAAGTATAGAGCTTAATTAGATTTATAGCATGGTTTTCAGGTGCTTATGTGCATAATGCAAGTTAAGAAATCCTCTTGGAGTCAATGTGGTTTACAAAGCTTGTAAGATATTTACAAACAAAGAATCAGATAAAGGTGTTTCATGTAATTTTAAAACTGAATTTGATTTTAGATCCTAAATCATTTTTGTTTTTGGTTTTTTTTAGATGCCACTACAAGTGGGAGCTCCAGCTACACTAACTTTAAGGCAACTGATGGTATGGATTATAGAATGATGTAAAAATTGATTAGTTTCTATGTCTTTTATCAGATATAAATATCATGACACCAAAACATAAACTTTTTATAGATTCACAACTACTAATTTTCTTCAGTCTCTAGTACAAAGGTTTTGTCTAATGATGACAATGCTTTCCAAAAGATTTTGAGTATGATGGCCTTGCTGGATAAGCCTCATTGCTCGCAGCATATGACAGATGATATTTTACAGATTTGATTTAAGGATGACGGTGATGGTTCTCTTCCCAAACTTTTGAGTGCTCGTGGTGGTCGGAATCAAGATACCACAGAGTTAATGCAAACCCTTTACAAAGACATAGGATTGTGTA
>NW_003314263.1:941860-972712 GCF_000143415.4 Selaginella moellendorffii
TTGTCATGCAAGAGATGGATTCAGACTTGGCCACAAAGACATATACGTTCTCTAGTCAATAGTACAATCATTGTCAGGGTTGTAGTTTTACTACATGCCCAGAATGCAGCAGTGATGTCCCATGCAATCCAAGGTTTGCAAATGGTGATCCACAAAATTTAGCACTAATGCTATGTGCTGATGGTTTTCAAGTAACATCAACTAAAATGAGAAGCATAATATTGTCATGCTCAACGAAGGGACACAAGGCATTCACGAGGTTGAGGAACTCATTCTGCCAGTATTGTATATTTAGAAGGATGAGCTACCTAACAATATGGACAATGCAAATGTTCTTGACGTCTTTTTAGATCATATCATGCAACAGTTAGAAGATTTGTACCTGAATGGACACGCAACTAAATATTCATTATAGATAAACTTTATATTTAACTTTCAGTAGTTTAGATTTTAGGGCTTGAACAAAAGTTCAGCATGTGAGCTATTGAAGATGAGCTTTAGTAAGTTCTTTCTTCTATTTAATCATTTGTAACCACTTTATATTTTCTATTCTTCTGCAGTAAATCTGGAGGAAATCCATGTAGATATTGCTCAATTCGTAATACTAGAAAGTAGAAACTTTATAGAGATGTTTGGCAGAAAACCAAGAGACTGAGATCAATGTCAAACGATGGAAGAAGTCGAGGTAGCTATTAATCATCTTCAAATGGGAAATACCTCTACAGAAAAGAGTTATGGACCAAGAGGCAAATCTGCTCTACATTGGGTTTACCATGGTCTAGACTTACTCCATGATTCTGTTTTTGATGCTATGCATACTATTTCTTCGCTTTTGCAGATACAAATAATATGATGTGGAAGAAAGTCTGAGAGGCTAAGAAGGAAGCAATTGCAAAGGAAGGACTTCAGCTAATATTGTAGAAGAGGTCCTCAAGCATGAAAGTTGGTTGACCGCTAGAAAGACCTTTGGAATGCTTAGCTTTTTGGAAAGCATGTGAGCATCATCAGTTTTTACAATAGGACTTCTAGAGGATCTAGATGATCTTAAACTTATATAACTAAACACTGTTATTGCAATGATTTTTTATGACTTTGGATGAGACCATAGGACTTCTAGGAGATCTAGATAGTTTTGGACTGTTTATTATCAGGAGTGTTATTGCAATGATTTTTTATGACTTTGGATGAAACCATGGTTGAAATGTTGAGCGATTGTTAGTTTTGGACTGTTTATAATCAGGAGGCTTATTGGTAAAATGTTTTAGTGAGATTTAACAACATGAAGACAAATCACAAACAAATGGACATATTACTTTCTCTAGGATCCATAACAGGTGCTTCAAATAATAATAGGATAAAATACTTCTAATTTGTTGTTTTCCCAGGTTGTTTTTTACTAGAGTACAAGCTTTACTCTTTCAAGATCATGATCATCTTCTTCCTCGAAACCATTGGGAGGGATTGGTTTAAAATGCTTGCAAGAAGTTAAAAACACCAATGCAAATCAAACACTTTCTTTCTCTGCAATGTTTTCAATCCTTTTTCCACATGATGTAATGGAGTATTTTGCCAAGCAGTAGCTAAAGCTTTATTTGCAGACGCTCCAAACTCTAACAGGGACGATCTGATAAAGGAGAAGGGAATTCTTATTGGCAAGGGAGTTAAGTGACCTATTGGTGTTCATGAGCTTAATGCAATTGCAGGATTCAACAATAAAAGTGAGGATGCATAGTCCAATAACAAGGTGATTCACTTCAAATTTACTTTCGCAGTGGGATATATCTTTGGAGGCTAAAATGTTCACATTGTAGTGAAGAATCGAACTTGGGAAGAACTTCCTTGGATTAAGAAGTTTAAATATGCTTTTAGTCATAAGTTTGAACAAAGCTACAAGTTAAAGCATATTTTATTTTATTTTATGCTATGTATATTTTGTATTCTCTTGCAGGTTTACTTTGCAGCAGATTATTTTCGTTATGAAATAACAAATGGCCATCCAGAAAAATATGAGTTTTCGAGTATGCATCTGCTTACAAGCGCAATGCATAAGTTCAGCGTTGATTGCATTCAACCTGTTGAGCTCATAGAGCATGAGATATGTGTGGTTCTGATCCCAGATGGAAAATGGCGTGGAGATCAAATTGTTTAGGATGTAAAATCCTCAAGGTTACCATGTAAACTTCTTGAATCAGGAAATGTTGTTCCAATATGGCCAAAATCTCATGATATTCTTCAAGTGAGAGCACCAAGGACATCTCATGAAGCTTGGTATGTTTATGTTGATCAGGGTTTTGAAGTAGAGAGGAAGGCCAAGTCACCTGGCTGCAACACGTGAAAGGCTTGCCTCAGAACATTTATGCACTTACATATCAAAATCGGCAAAGACTATCTTGGTTAGAATCATTGATGGTGAAATATAGACGTTAAAATGATTAAGAAAAACTCATTAAGTGAGATTAAACAAAAACTTGTTAAAAAAATTAAAAAAACAAGCTTAAGTAGTTTCTAAATGAGTTTAACATGTTGGTTTTTAAAAGGAGTTCTAGTGAGCGAGACATTGAGGATTTGAAAGCACAGGGAGCGGCTGAGGCTCCCAGAACTGCAAGCATATCCTGTATACGAGCAAAGCTACAAGGTTTGCTTCCTCTACAAACCTTTCATGTTCTTCACAAGGATTCACCTTGCAAGCTTTGTTCTAGGATTATAAACGACTTGCAATCAACTGGAAACTGGAGGAGCTCGTGCTCCTTCTCAAGGAGTTGCGTGTTTCTCATACAAAGGCAAGTTTCCAAACCTTCACTCCTCGATCTAACGCATGCAAAGTGGATGAACTACTAGGAAGAACTTTGATGTGTTTGCCGGGGAGGTCGGGGAACTTGCAAAAGCTGGTCTGGCAACTCAACACCACGCACAACCCCAAGAACAAGCTTGGGGCGTCAACTCCCAAGAAGGTGACGGGTCAATAGTGAATATTCAATAAACAATTAGATTATTCTCGGCTAGATCGCAGTCACATCTCATCCGACGGCAGAACGCCATCCCAACCGTCGACAAATAGTCGTTATGAGAAGCTAGGGTTTCTACCCTTTTTATTTCTCATCTCAAGGAAGCTTGCGCGAGAGGAGAAGCTCTGCGATGGTCCGCCAAGACGTTGAGTTTGAGGACGATGATTGTGCCGAGCTCCTCAAGATCTACACGAGGGGCCAGAGGCTGGGTTGCGGGAGCCAGGGCCAGGTTTTCGTGCTCAAGGGGGCCACGAGCTACGCCGGAAAGATGTTTCGAGCGGGGAGGGACGCCGGGAGAGAGCTCCGGCTCATGTCCAAGCTCCGCGGCTGCGCTGGAGTGGTCTCCTTGGCGGGCTTCGTGAAGGAGAGGAGCGGCGGGGCTTGCTACGGGACCATGGTGATGGAGCTGTGCGGTCCTAGCCTGTTCCATCGATTGATCAAGGGAGGGCCGCTGGGCGAGGAGGAGGCCGCCAAGACCATCCAGAGGCTGGCGGAGGCGCTCAAGGGGATACATAGCAGCGGCATCGTCCACCGGGATCTCAAGCCGGAGAACGTCTTCGTCAAGCTGGGCGCTGCTGCCGTGCACGAGGTGGTGATTGGAGACTTCGGCGTGGCCACGGACGACCCCAAGGAGATGTCGCAGTGCTGTGGAACCGGGAAGTATATGGCCCCGGAGGTGACGAGCTGCAAGGGTGACGCAAGGTCGCAGAGCTTTTACACTGCGGCCATCGACGTGTGGGCGCTGGGAGTGATCGCATATGAGCTGCTGAGAGGCTACAAGCAATCCAGGGAAATCGAGTTGTTGCGAGCCGGGGAATTCCCGGATGGTTGTCCTCTCTCAGACGAGGCGGAGGATCTCATCTGCGGGATGCTGGCTGTGGAGCCGAGCGAGAGGTTGACGCTGGATGGTGTGCTGGAGCATCCCTGGATCGTGGAGAATTGCAGCAGTAAGACGATTCAAAAGAGGAGGCGCTGTGGAGTGAAGAGGAGTGCTCCCGGTTTTAGTAGCGACTTGGTTGTCAAGAAAGTTCGAGCAGCGTGAGTGTGTTAAATACATGCCTCCATCAGCCAACTTGGTGAGCGCTTACTGTTAGTACATGAAGAGATAAATGTAAACCAGGGTGTAGTTTGATCATACAGATCATATTTTAAAATCAATGATATAACGTGAATTTGTGTACCACTTGGTATGGCTGTTTGCCCGCCCCATGCCCAGCTCGGAAACGCTCCTGGCTGCTCGTTGCGTGAAGCCTTGGCCACTTTGCATCTGATAGCCACCGAGTAGCGATCCCCAAGCCGGGAGAAATGGCATGGCTTGGACCACCTCGCGAGCGAGTTCCAGGTTCCCGGCCCGTCCCAGGATGTCTGTGACTGAATCGTAGTGCTCCCTCAAAGCTGTGATTCCAAAGTCGCCGCTCATGAGCACGAAGTGGTGGAGTCCCTGTTCTAGCTTTCCGCCATGGCTGGACGCAGCGAGAACACTGAAGGTTTGCTTGTCGGGAGTGAGTCCTTCGATTGCCATCTTCGCCACCAGATCGAAGCAAGAGCTTAGCTCTCCGGCCTGAGCATTCCCCGCGATCATGGTGTTGTAAGAGACGACGTTCTTCTCGGGAAAATGCTCGAAGAACCGCGCAGCCGCTTCTAAGTTGCCGTTTCCAGTGACAGATCCGAGCAGTGAGTTCCAGGAGACAAAATTAGAAACATAATTATAATTATTGATATAATATCTATTTTAATTTTTTTCTTTACATGATCTATTTAGAGAAAAAGATAAAATGTTTTGCAAAACTTTGAATGTATACATTCACAGTCTTCACAAACATTATTTACATTGTAGCTACTGATGGGGCGGCATTGTTGATTTTAACCCAAGCTGGTCTAAAATTTCCACTCACAGTTGTCATTGTCAGGAGCACTAGCCTGGCTGTGTCGTCGGCCTTCTCTTGGAAATATGGCATCTTCAAGGCATTTTGCGCCAAGATCCTCCTCGCCAGATCAATTGCCAGCATCCTCTTGAGCAGCTCCACCGCATCGGGGTCTTTAATTCCGCTTTTCATGTCCTCGGCTTTCCACCACGCCATCTTCTCCAAGATCCTCTCGCGTGCTTGCTCGCGGCGCCTGTCTTGATAGCCCATGCCACGGCCATCAATGTCCAGCTTCTTGGCGAAATCAGCCACAAAATAGTCGAGCGAGTCCCCATCCTCCTCGTCGGGCACGTCAAAGGGATTGCTACCCAGGAGCATCTCCGCGAATATACACCCGGCGCCCCATACGTCAATTGCAGTGCCAAAGCTGGTGGCACCCTTGAGAAGCTCCGGAGCGTTGAACGTTAAGGTCCCGACCTTGTTCGACCAGGGGCGTGTCTGCAGCCTCCTTGCGGTAGCGAAGTCTGCCAGCTTCACCACAAACTTATTCTTCTCTCAATCCCTTTTGACGAGAACGTTGCTCGTCTTGACGTCTTGGTGAACGATTCTGTGCGCGTGAATCCACACCAGGCCCTTGAGGATCTGGCGCATCACGGCCCTGATGTCGTGCTCCCCAAGCTTGCGTGACGAGATCACATCGCTCAAACTCCTGTCCATGAGCTCCATCACCATGAACGTACCCTGGTTGTTGCAGGTCAACCCAAGGAGATTGACAACGTTGTCGTGCACTACCTCTTCCAGGATCTCCGACTCGTTGATGATGGCATCGTAAAGGTACTCGTGCTCGTACATCTTCTTCATGGCTACTTTGTCTCCAGTCTTTCGGTGGAACCCAACCCTCACCTCTCCATCCGCTCCAGCGCCTAGCAACCTTGCGCCACTCGCCCACACATAGTCTGCCATCGCTCGAAAAAATGAATGGTTAGGAAAACCTAAAGGATTTGTTTTGCAGAAAAGGCACCCAACTTCAAGAAAAAGATGGAGAAAAAGGAGTTTATTTTAATTACAAATGTAAAAAGAAAGGAAAAAAACTCTTTAAATCTTGGTCGCCTGCACTGCAGACAGCATATTCTCCTTGAGCTTCCTTGATCATGTCCAGCCCTACGTTGGGCGCGGTTGCAGAGGACCTGTCTGGGTTCGTCAAGAGAGCACCACCACTACAAACACACACAAAAGAAAAGAAAAAAGGATCAGAAAGCATAGAGAAAAAAAAACGTGCCAAGCTTTTTTGTTTACCAGAGTTCCTGGGATCTTCTACAACGTTGAGATTAATCTTGTATTTATAATTATAAACATACTTATAATTTATAAACCTTCCTAAACACTTTTTAGTATAGTTCAGTTTCTTCTACCATATTATTATTAGTCTATTTTACTTATCTTCTTTTCGTGTTGGACACAACTCATATTTTTACTTAGTGTTTTCTTACAATATTTTGTATCTAAGATATCATATGTTATTGGGTATTGCGATGTAAATATCTGAAAGCTAAAGCTTGCCGGTCAGACGCTAGCATCGATTTGACTAACTCCAGGGCGTCCTTGTCCTTGATTAAATCATCCAAAGCCCGGAGAAATTTTTTGATCGTCTCCAACACCTCTCCTTTAGCCTCTTTCTCTGGTAGCTCAGGCATTTCCAATGGCAAGAGCATCCCCACTAGCAATATCCCAGCACTCCATATGTCCACCGTGGTTCCCACTTTCAGGGTTGTTGTTTCTGGGGGATTGTTGCAAAGCCTCCTCGCACAGCTAAAATCACCCAGCTTCACCTTGAAAACACATCCTTTGACCTTCACCAGGACGTTATCTTTTGTCATGCCCTGGTGCGCCACCCCACGTTCATGCAGCCATGCAAGCCCTAGAAGGAGCTGGCGCATTATCTCCTTGATCTTCTCTTCCCTGGTGAAAAACCTCGAACCAAGCTCAGATTCTTGCCAGCTTTCGAAAGGTCCATTTGTAGGTACTCCAACACGTTACCATTAGTATGCTCGAATACCATGTAGTAATTCCCGTCCTTGTCTAGCCCCATGTCAATCACGTCCAAAACGTTTTCGTGTTTGCAATTTACCATGATCTCAAACTCCTTGAGGATTTGCTTGTGAACCTCCTCGCCTTTACCCATATTTTTTATCACTACTCTCTCGCCCAGATCATCGTATCCATGCGTTTTGGACGTTTTGGACCACACCTTCAACCATTTGAAGGAGTCTCCTTCACAACCTCTATATATCCTATTTTAGATTTGGGAACTTGGTAATCCTAAGAATGGCATTTATATCAGCCTTTACACTTGGTCCAAGTCCTCCATATGTTCAATCTTATGACCGATACTCAAAGGTACCACCAACATAGTCCCATTTGCTTTTGTCACATTGATAATCTAACATCACTTACATCACAGTTTTGTCTTTCAAAGACTGGGTTATCCATTCATGAGTGATCAACCTAAATCCCCTCCTTAACATCCTTAGAATGTGTATAGACATAAGGAACAACCTTCCTAATATCCCTTTTTCGGTCCCTACTGAGTTCTTTTCTATTTATGGCCATGTTTGCCAACACTGCTATTAAGTCAAGGCTTGAAAGCCTAACCACTATGTTTCATTGACCTCTGGGACTTCTTTGCCATATGACTGCATCCTTGGTCACCACACAAGTGGATTGTGTAAGACACAAAATCCCTAGGCCCCAAAGTGGAGCTGGAAGGGTGCCACGTGGTAGTGGCTGAAGTGAAAGCCAAACGAGCGTAACACGTTTGGACTAAAAGCTCCGACTTGAAAAGGTCAAGAGCGGGAGTGGGACTCCCAACGAAGTGCTCAAGGAACAAACATGAAGTGAAAGATAAGTGAGTCTCTAGAAAAGGGACACCAGAGGACCGACACATGACACATGGAAGAATCCGAGATAGACCGAGATGGAGTTCGAAATGGACCCGAGATGGAGTCCGAAATGGACCCAAGATGGAGTCTGAGATGGAGTCCGAGATGGACCCGAGATGGAGTCCGAGATGGACCGAGATGGAATCCGAGATAGACCCGAGATGGAGTCTGAGATGGAGTCCGAGATGGAGTCCAAGATGGACCCGAGATGGAGTCTGAGATGGACCGAGATGGAGTCCGAGATGGACCCGAGATGGAGTCCGAGGTGGACCAAGATGGAGTTCAAGATGGACCCGAGATGGAATCCGAGATGGAGTTCGAGAAGGACCCGAGATGGAGTCCGAGTTCGAGACCGAGATTGGGACCGAGACCGAGACCGAGGCCGAGGCTGAGACCGAGCCCAAGCCCGAGTCCGAGTTTGAGTCTAAGTTCGAGTCTAAGAGGGTGAAAGCCCAAAGCATTCGTCTCCCAGACCTTGGGGGGTTTGGTGAGCTCCAAAAGTATAGTGAGGGGGAGGACTGCAGTGGAGCCAGTTTGGCCAGGAAAGGCCAATTTGGCCCAGGAAGGCTGTACCCAGTGTTGGGTGATGAGCTGCCCACTGGGAAGTCCAAGACTAGAGTGAACACAGACCGACAAGCGGGGTAGCTTGGTGAAGTGTTCAAGAGTTGGCTCTAGTTCCCCCGGGAGATTAACTGGCCGATGCTCCTAGTCCAAGTATGGGTGGCACTACCTACTTGGATACCTGGTGTGGCTCAACAGAACCTCGCTCTAAGCCCACGGCTAAAACACCCAAAGGCAGAAGGCAGGGAGAGTACCCACGAGGCTTGTGTAAGGCCACGGTGTTCCAAAATGTTGCCCCAAGGTCCCAGATTGTGAAAAGGAAGAGGAGCCATCCTATGGTGTAGAGACCAAGGATGCAGTCATGTGAGGAGGAAGTCCCAAAGGACTGTGGGACTTAGTGGTCGGGCCTGTAGGCCTTGATCCAGTGGTAGTGTTGGCAAACATGGCCATGGGCAGAAAGGGACTTGGTGGGGACCGGAAAGGGGATATTGGGGAAGGTTATTCCCCATGTCTATGAGCATCCTAAAGATGCTAAGGAGTGGATCTGGGATGATCACTCATGGACGGATGCCCCAATCTTTGAGAGATGGGACTGTGATGTAGGTGGTGTTGGACCACCAATGTGACCAAGGTGAATGGGCATGGCCTTAGCGTAACGGGCTGATATGTCAGTAGTACCTTGGGGTGTTGGTCATGGGATTGGACACGTGGAGCACTTGGACCAAGTGCAATGGTTGAGTGGCATGGATGCCATTCTTGGGGCTAGCAAGTCCCTAAGTCCAAAATAGGACCTATGGAGGTTGTGAGTGAGACTCTTCCAAGTAGTCGGAGGTGTGGTTAAGTGACTAAAGTAGAATGGAAAATTTAGTCGCTTACAGATTGCTCTTCTTCCTTTCCACAGTTTGGGACTTTGGGACAACATTTCGAAACATCCCAACCCTACACGAGCTTCGTGGGTACTCTTCCCACCATCTACTTTTATGTGCCTTATGTAAACAACCAAAGGGAATGACTTGAGAGATGATACATGGGGTTCAATTATAGAAGGAAAAGGCCCATGAACAAGAGTGCACCCCCTCTTTTAATCGGTTAAGGGTCTTGAGATATTTGGGGTTAAGTGTCCTTGGGTTTAAATAATACTGGACTGGGTGACTTCCCGGGAAGTCCAAATTCAAGAGTTTACACTTTATCCATGTGGTTAAAGCAAGGTTTTGATGAGCCATGCCAGTATCCAAATAGGTAGTGCCACCCACACTTGGACTAGGAATATTGACCATTTGATCTCCTGAGGGAATTAGAGTTGACTTTTGAATACTTCACCAAACTACTTATTTGTTTGTCTATATTCACTCTAGCTTTGGACTTCTCAACTTTTGAACACTTCACCAAGCTATTTATTTGTCTATCCATATTCACTCTAGTTTTGGACTTCTCAATGGTTATATCATCATCAACACATGGGTATAACTTTCCTAAACCACACTAGCCTTTTCTTGCCAAATTGGTTCCACTAGAATCCAACCCCCACACTCTTCTTACTATACTTTTGGAACCCCTTGAAACCCCACCCCCTAGGGTCGATCGCTTTGGGTTTTCACCTCACAGCCTGTATTAATATTCGGACTCGGACTCAATCTTGTACTCATAGTTAGCCTCAGTCTCGATCTTTGTCTTGGTCTCAGTTTTGGTCTCCATCTCGGGTCCATCTTAGGTCCATTTTAGACTCCATCTCAGGTCCATCTCGGACTCTATCTCGAATCGATCTTAGACTCTATTTAGATCCATCTCAAACTCCATCTTAGGTCCATCTCAGACTCCATCTTGAGTCCATTTTGAGTCCATTTCGGACTCCATTTTGGGTTTATCTTGGACTCCACCTCAAACTCCACTTTGGACTCCATGTCAGATTCCACCTTAGACTTCATCTCAACACTTCTATATGTCATGTATTAATCCTTTTGTATCCCTTTTCTAAAAACTCACTTATTGTATGCTTCATGTTCGTTCCTCGAGCACTTTGTTAAGAGTTCTAATCCTGCACTTGATTTTTCAAACTAAAACTTTTAACCCAAACATGTTATGCTTGTTTGGCTTCCACTTCAGTCAATCCCCCTAATCCCTTCTTTGAAAACCTTGATAATGCTCTAAAAGTCTATGAGCTTTATATTCCCAAACAAGCTTTCCCTAAACCCTAAAAGGATATTTTATGAGCAATGCCCCCTTGTGCATCTTATGGATTGCATTGGCTGCTTGCCTAATCACAATAGCTGCCTTATATTCATTAAGTTTTTTTTTTATTTGAGCAACACATCCTTTAACAAACATTGACACGACTCCTTTAAAAAATGGTAATAATCTTAATCCCTAAAAACTTCCAGAAGCTTAAATATTATAACTCATTTTTTGTTTTGCACTTTGGAGGATTATTCAATCCAAGATCTAGGTTATGCATCTTTGAAAGATGGGCCAGTGTCTCAATCTTTACCTTAGTTTCCTCTTGTAAGCCTCCATTTTGGAGTATGTCATCAATGATCAAGTCTTTAATAGGGTAATCATTTATTTGAATTCATTTGTATGCAAAAAAAATTCACTATTTGCTTTATGCTTGATCTTATACACAATAGTCTCACAACCCAACTTAAAGTCATTTATATCACTCTTCATCATTGCTACTTCACTCGTACCAACATGCCCTAGCAAAAAGATTGTGTAAAGGCAAATATATTTGGGCGTTATTACTAAATTGCAAAATCTCATAGATTTTAAAATTACTTTATGTTTCTAGACCTTTTATGACGAGCAAGCTCCCAACGACGAGATCGTCCCTGTGGAGTGATCCAATCTCCTCGGCGTGGATCTTCCTCCCAGTTTCCAGGTCCCCCCCGCGGCAAAGAGCGTCGAGCTCCACCGCCAGCCTCTCATTGCCACTCTCGCCGTAGCCAAAGATTGAGAGCGTTTACGCAACAGGTCCTCGATTGCGAGGACTGAACACTGGTAACAAACGAGCTCGTGGAAGTTCCAGAGGTGATCAGAGATGGCAGCACAAGGTTGTGGAGACGAGAGGCTACTGCATCACGCAGCTCGTCCTCCACGATCTTCACGTCCCGGCCATGAATCACAAGCCCTTTCTTAACAACAGCATGGTCTACTTTGGGAGGATCACTGGTGTCAATGACTACAGGAAGCATGTGTCCCCTGCCATGTTATATCTTTTGCTGCTTCTATGGCAAGTGCGGGAGCTTGGACGAAGCTCGCCAAGTCTTCCACTCCATGGATCGAGGCAGCAAGGATCTGGGGACTTGGAACTCGCTGCTGGAAGCTCACAGCCACGCGGGAGACACGAGCAGCGTGTTGGATCCTGACAAGCCTCACTCTGCCGCCTATTGGCAGCGTGGTGGCGACGATCGCTGGCGTCGTCAGCATCGCTGCTCAGGAGCATGCGGGAGAAATCTTGCAGGGTGTGGCCTCCGTCCACGAGCCTGGAATTCAGCCTCGGCCACAGGAATGCTGGCGAAGTAGTGGCGCATGCCATCCAAGAACTTAAACCGGTCGCAGTGCGCTCTTCGAGCAAATGCTGCGCTCGGTGTGGCCACAGACGACCCCAAGGAGATGTCGCAGTGCTGTGGAACCGGGAAGTATATGGCCCCGGAGGTGACGAGCTGCAAGGATGATCATGGCGACGCAAGGTTGCAGAGCTTTTACACTACATCCATGGACGTGTGGGCGCTGGGAGTGATTGCATATGAGCTGTTGAGAGGCTACAAGCAGTCCAGGGAGATAGAGTTGTTGCAAGCCAGGGAATTCCCGGATGGTTGTCCTCTCTCAGACGAGGCGGAGGATCTCATCTGCGGGATGCTGGCTGTGGAGCCGAGCGAGAGGTTGACGCTGGATGGTGTGCTGGAGCATCCCTGGATCGTTGAGAATTGCAGCAGTAAGATGAAGAAGACGATTCAAAAGAGGAGGTGCTGTGGAGTGAAGAGCAGTGCTCCCGGTTTTAGTAGCGACTTGGTTGTCAAGAAAGTTCGAGCAGCGTGAGTGTGTTAAATCCATGCCTCCATCAGTCAACTTAGTGAGCGCCTACTGTTAGTACATGAAGAGATAAATGTAAACCAGGGTGTAGTTTGATCATACAAATCATATTTTAAAAACAATGATATAACGTGAATTTGTCTACCACTTGGTATGGTTGTTTGCTCGCCCCAAGCCCAGCTCGAAAACGCTCCTGGCTGCTCGTTGCGTGAAGCCTTGGCCACTTTGCATCTGGTAGCCACCGAGTAGCGATCCCCAAGCCAGAAGATCCGGGAGAAATGGCATGGCTTGGACGACCTCTCGAGCGAGTTCCAGGTTCCCGGCCCGTCCCAGGATGTCTGTGACTGAATCGTAGTGCTCCCTCAAAGCTGTGATTCCAAAGTCGCCGCTCATGAGCACGAAGTGGCGGAGTCCCTGTTCTAGCTTTCCGCCATGGCTGGACGCAGCCAGAACACTGGAGAAGGATTGCTCGTCCAGAGTGAGTCCCTCGATTGCCATCTTCGCCACCAGATTGAAGCAAGAGCTCAGCTCTCCGGCCTGAGCATTCCCCGCGATCATGGTGTTGTAGGAGACGACGTTCTTCTCGGGAAAACGCTCGAAGAACCGCGCTGCCGCTTCTAAGTTGCCGTTTCCAGTGACAGATCCGAGCAGTGAGTTCCAGGAGACAATGCTGCGAGCTGGCATCGTGTAGAAAATCTCCTGGGCCTCCAAAAGTTTCCCGTGATGAACACCGTAGCCAGCCAGCATTGTGTTCCAGGATATCTCGTCTCTCTCGGGCATTGTTTCAAACACCACCTTGGCTTGCTCGAGTTCGCGAGCTTGAAAGCAAGATCCCAGCATGAGGTTCCAGGACACGAGGCTCCTTTCCGGCATCTCGTCGAAAACTTTCTTGGCCTCAAGTAACTTGTCGCCACCATTTCCCTGTGAGACTTGAGTAGCCAGCATGACTGTCCATGCAGCAGCATTCTTCCCCGGCATTCTCGCGAAAACTTCTCTGGCTTCTTCGGCTTGGCCTGCTCGAGCATACCCGACCATCAAAACTGTCCATGGTTCTATAAACTCGTTCGTCGCAGGCATACTTCTGTCCATGATGGCTCTAGCCTCTTCCAATCTCCCGGCATCAACGTAAGCTTGGATCATAGCGTTCCAGGACACCACGTCGTACTTCGGCATTGCTTCAAACATCTTCCTTGCTTCTTCCACCATTCCCTGGCGACCAAATGCCGAAACCATGCTCGTCCAAGAAGTCACGTCCTTGTGAGGCATCTCGTCAAAGAGAGCTTTAGCTTCTGTCCACAGATGGTTCTCCAGGAAACCTTGGATCATCGTGTTCCAAGCCACTACGTCTCGCTCCACCATACCTTGAAAAACTTTTGTGGCCTCCTCCATCTCTCCGTTAAGACCGCAGGCTAAAATCATCGCGGTGCATGACACCGCATTGCACAGACGCATTCGGTAGAACACAGCCTTTGCCTCTCGGATCAATCCCTTTCGGACGTAAGCCTGGAGAAAAATGTTCCAAGTTACAATCCCAGCTTCTGGAATCTCGTCAAACATTCTTACCACTTCTCCGAGAAGTCCATGACGAGCACAGATGAGCATCAGCGCATTCCAAGAAAACGCACTGTGCTCTGGCATGGAGTCAAACATCCTCTTTGCTTCGTAAACGTGAAAGCTCTGAGAGAAAGCTGGAAGAAGAGCATTGTAAGAAACCACATTCCTTTGAGGCATTCGATGAAAGAGTACCTTCGCGTGTTCTAGATCTCCATTCTGGGCATAAACTCCAACCATACACGTCCATGAGACAATGTCGGGCTCGGGGATCGCCAGAAAAATCTCCGTCGCTTTGCCGATATCACGGTCGCTAGCATAAGCTTGTATCATCGTGTTCCAAGAGACGACGTCTCTCTCGGGCATTGAATCAAAGACCCCACGAGCTCGATCCAATCGCCTCTGGAGGGCAAACCCCAGCAACAGCGAATTCCAAGCGACTAGATTCCGCAGCGGCATGCCGCAGAAGATCCCCTCGGCTTCAACCGCCAGGAAATTCTCCGAGAACACGGCGATCATCGTGTTCCAGGAGAACAGATTGGGACTGCCGATCCCTTGGAACGCCGCAAGGGCCTCCTCCACGCTACCGCATTTCCCATACGCGTCGATGATGAGATTGGCCAAATATCTGCTGTGCCTGTGCTCGCTCGCGGTGATCGCGCCATGGATCTGGCGCAGCTGGGCGAGATTCTTGGCCCGCCCAAGAACCCTAATTCTCGACGCCCAGCCTTCTTCTGTTTGAAATCTATTTCCCGCCAAACACATGTGCCCTAAGGGTTTAGGGTTTTTCCGCGAAAATATCTCGAGCACTGCCAAAATATCTAGTCTACAGGGATATGCCGTCCTAGATCAAGCGCTGTCCACTTGGCGTGCTACTGGCCGCCCGATCAATGGGGATTTTGCTAAAACCTCTCGGCTATGGTGGAGCTAGGGTTTTAGTGCCTGGCATTCTCGGAATGGTGCTCTGGCGAAGGGTTTCTTAGCAGCGGAGCGATTTCCCGGCACGCGAGCGCGATGAGGCAGGTCTTTGCGGTCGATGGAGGTAGGAGCTGCCGCATAGAATGTAGGAATCTCGACAGGAAACGCTCCAGGAGCGACAGGGATAGGGAATCCTCGCGGCATGGGGGCTACTCGTCAATGCCGTGGGAGGACGAGGAGGATGAGCTTGGCTGGGACGAGGAGGATGAGTTGGAGTTTCAATCTTTCCAGAAATCCCTTGGCAACCGCTCCGTGTTATGGACAGGCGGCGGCATGACGATTCGTGCTCGAAATTCCAATGCCAGATCCCACCCTGAGAATGGCAGGAAGAGCTACCAGGGTGGCTATGGCAGGGATTCTACTTCTTCTTGGGACAGGAAGCAGCTGCCACGGTATGATCCATACGACCTCTGGGACTCGGAGGAGGATTCTTCTCCCAAAATTTATGACAATTTTGAGGATGATTATATGCTAGCAAGAACTCACAAAAGAGAAGACTATAGATATGACGATCTCGGTGGACGAACAATGTCACCACCACGGTAAGCTCTCTTTTATAACTCTGGCTTAGTAAGTTCTTCTCGTGTCATCCAGCTCTCTGGGCCGCATTTCCGCGCAACGCCATTATTCTGGTCGAGGTAAGTAGATTTTTATTTTTATTTTTTTTTCTCTCAGCTTGAAGTTCCTTGTTGCAGAGGCTCCGGACTTTTACCCTCCTGCAAAGGTCAGTGCAACTCGAGCTTTGTAAAGAAAATGTACCTCTCTCTTAACTACTTTTCTTTACAGGATTACCAGCGCGTGAGAGAGAGACAAAGATCGCCGGACAGGGAGCCTTATGACTACTATGCTAGTAGTCGGAGAGATCATCACGATGGCAGAAAAGATGCTGAATTACTTGCAGCGAAAGCCCGTGCGAGAAGTGAGGAGGACTTGCCTCCCGGTTTTGAACGTAAGCCTGAGAGCAAACGATCTCCGAGTCCAGGACGACATAACGAACGAGACCGGAGGTCATGCTTCAACTGTGGTAAAGTTGGGCATCTGAGCGCCCAGTGCCCGCTGAAGACCGAGAGAGGGGAACGATCGCCAAAACGTTTGAGGCCGTCCGAGGATGACAGGAAGAGAGGCCGTGGGAAGCAGTGCTACAACTGCGGTGAAGAAGGCCACAAGAGCAGAGTTTGCCCAAGAAAAGTCAGTGTTTCTGTAACCAACAAGGAAGATGGTGGAAGACGTGCGGATGAGAAGCGATGCTTCAATTGCCACGAGAGTGGTCACCTTCTCTTCGAGTGCCCGATGTTTTCAGATGGTGATGCCCCTCGAAACGAAAGCGCTCGATCGGTTGGGGATAATGCCTGTGTTCTGTACAAGACGAAACTTACTGACGCGGAGAAAAACCAGTACCTCAGGCAGAACAAATGCTTTACGTGCGGCAAGTCGGGCCATCCATACTATAGCTGCCCCCAGTCCGAGAAGCGACTGGAGTATGTTTTCGAGGACCGCGAGCACAAGTCTGCCTTGAAGGTATCATTTTCTTTTCTTCACTTGATTATGGACGGCCTCATCATCCGATGGTTACAGCTGCTGAAGAGTGCCTGTTGGAATTACTGGGATGATAACGGGGAAATGCATGGCCCAGTTTCGCTCTCATTTATGTCAACCCGACTTCAAGAGGGCATTATGGACAAGAATGTACTGGTATGGCTAGACTGACTCTTCGGTATTGGGGTCTAACACGTTGAACTCGTGTCAGGTTCGTCACATGTATGAACACATCAAACCAATCCCTCTCGAGACACTTTTAAAATTTTCGAAAAGCAAAACGGTGCTTTCGCTGTTAGGATGCATGCCAAAGTCGGCATCATTCCTCGGCGAGGAGATGGACGCCCAGAGCTGCGTGGATAAGTCTCTATCGGCCTTCCAGAAAAAGCTTCATTACGACATCTATGAAACTACGGTTCGGTGGTTTTTTATCAGCAGTATGAACGAGGCATTGCAGACATATAAAACAGCGAGAAAGTATTGGGGGAAACAAGCTTCCCAAACCGCGGAGGTAAGTCCATCCGTTTTAATTGTCTGCTGCTGTTCACAATCAACAGCTTCGTTGTTCAGGACTATTCTGATCCTGATGGTAGCGGACCACCTCATAGCTCAGATTGCGAGCTCTCCTCTCCCGATGGCGTTCAAGGGTCGAAAGAAATGGTACATGCTACGTCGTTCCTTGTTATGTGTTTTTAATTCACGCCTTCGTTTTACAGGAAGGACATTCACAGAAGTCAGCAATGTTGGTGGAGTGTTGTGAGAAGTATGTTACCGACTCGACATTGGAAGATCCTATGTCCAACTCACTGGCGGCAATTCAGAAGTGCATTCATTCCGGAGTGCTTGAAGCAGCACGAGGAGGTATCGTAGACGCCATTGTGGGAGAGTATCTGCACACGTGGGACATCGAACGAAAAGCGAAAGCGAGCCAGAAGGAGCCGGTGATAGAGGTGATTGAGACCACGTCAGTTATAGAGGATTGGACCTACGAGAAAGCTGGTCGAAAGGAGAAAGCTATAGACGGAGAGGACACGTCGGAGATGGAAAGCTCCCCTTGCGTGAGGAAGTACAAAGACAGGAAGGAGCAAACGGTTGAAGTCATAGACAGCACGCCAGCAATGGAGACTTCTCTGGTATCTTGGAGGATCAACAGGTTGAAGGAAAGAGCCGAAAGAGCGGTAGAGAGCGCGGCGGCAATGGCCACCTGGACCAAAGAACCGCAAGAAGAAAACTTGACATCGATGCCCAATTCACCGGTGGTAGAGATTATCTCCGAAGACAGCAAGCACGAGCACAGCGAAGATAGTAAAGCTACCGCAGACTCGTCTCCTACGCCTGTCGGGACGAACGAAACCACCGTTTTCAAGCGTCTCAAGAGGAACTGTTCTTCGAAAGCCGTAGAAGAGCCCACCGTTCCAGCTCCAGATGCAGTCGATCTCGACCTTTTCATGCCTTACGAGAAGAAGAGAAAAGTTCCTGAACCAAGAGGCGGTCCTTTGAAAGTTGTCATCAAAAGCTTGAACAGGTCCACCGGTGATAAAAAAACTGAGGTCAGCGTGCCAACTCCAGCTCCAGTTCTAGCGAATGAGAAGACTACGATCTTAGTCGACGAGAAGAAGAAAACAATGGCTGAACCGAGGAGCTGCCCTCTGAAGGTTGTCATCAAGAACTCGAGAAAGACCAGCATTCCAGCTCCAGCTAAACTCGACTCCATTCAGAAGAAAAAAGTCGCTGAACCGTTGAAGACTGTAAAGGAGAGCATTCCAGCTTCAGCTCCAGCCAATCATGTTCAGAAGAAAAAAGTCGCTGAACCGTTGAAGGTGGTAAAAGAGACCATTCCTCCAGCTTCAACCAATCTCGACTCTGTTCAGAAGAAAAAAGTCGCTGAACCGGTGAAGGTGGTGAAAGAGATCATTCCTCCGACTCCAGCTTCAGTTCCGGCTGAGAAGAAGAACACCGTCTCTGGAAGTGAACCTCCGCAGCTGGTACTAAAAGTTTTCCGCAAGACAAAGAAGCCAAATGACACTACTACGGTGACAGCGATTCCGTTGGAAACAGACAAGGCCGTGGCAAAGAAACGAACGCTGAAGCTCACGGAGCTCACCGATGCAAAAGGTACGTCTTGTCTCTTTTGATTCATTTCGTTTCATTGTTTTCTCTGACTGGATGGTCAGTTTAGCTTCCGAATCGGAGACAAAGCTCGCTACTATCAAGGAACAGACTGATGAATCTAGTGATTCTACACTCAGCGAAGAAGAAGAAGAAAACGAAGGCTCTCCGCTAAAATCGTTGAGTTCCAAGCGGCCTGTACCAGCTATATTGTTGCAGCAGGACGAGGCTAGACAACCGCAACTTCCAGGCTGTGCACGAAGCTCACTGCCTGGATCAGAGTGGAAGCTATGGAAGACCAGCTACGAGAGTTACTGTTGCATCGATCGCAAGCAATCCAGGGCCAAGGAGAGAGCTGGGACTTTACCGTCGGCACGATCGAACAGAGCTGGGGTTCGCAAGCTCGGCGGCTCAAGAGCTATGGAGAAGATGAGAGCACGCAAAAAGTTGCTAAAGTTCCAGCGCAGCAAGATACACGCATGGGGAGTGGTGGCTATGGAGGTCATTGAGCCTGAAGACTTCATTGTGGAGTACGTCGGAGAAGTTCTTCGTCCAAAGGTAATACCGTTCCTGTTTTCTTCGTTCTTTTCTCCAAAACTTATGGTTCTTCTTTTTTTTCTTAAGGTGGCAGACGTTCGAGAAGTTCGATATTTAAGGCAGGGACTTGGTAGCAGCTATTTTTTCCGCGTTGGCGATGGCTTTGTGGTAAATCAGTTTCTTACACCCAGATCTGGGACTAAAATCTTGGTGTGTTTGATCGTATAGATTGATGCCACCCAGCGCGGAGGACTCGGAAGGTTTATAAATCACTCCTGCGAGGTGAGTTTCCAAAGTCTTTGTAACAATAACGTTCTCATCTTCTGTTTCATAAAACACCAGCCAAACTGCTATCCCAAGATCATCACAGTGGAGGGACAGAAACGTGTTTTTATTTACGCAAGAACACACATTGCTCCCGGGACCGAGCTTACATACGACTACAAATTTCCTCACGAGGATCAGAAGATCCCCTGCCTCTGCGGAGCTGAGAGGTAATCAAATTTTAGAATACTTCCACTTGGATCATATCCACGAGAAGGCCGACTTGACGCTTTGGGTTACAAATGCCAGGTGCCGGGGATTTCTAAACTAGATTTGCCGTGTCAAGACGTGGCAAATCCCCGCAAAACACTCGAATCGTGAGAGAGGGATCTCCCCTACAGTCAGCGATGTACCGGACGAGCAAAAGAATCTCTACCTGAAGAAGAACTTCCACACTTCCCGCGTGCTCGAATAGCCATCGGGAAACTCTGCAACGAGATGAGCGCCTAGAATGCCTGTCACAGCAAGAGCTTTCTTTCAGCCATGGAACCAAGCGATCGATCAAAGCAAAGAGCCTTACCATCGTCTTCGACCATGTTCTTGAACTGCCGGCTGCCACCGCCACGTCCAAAGTAGTGCTTCTTCGCCGCTACGTACACGACACCGTAGTAAGGCCTGAGGCACTGCAACAAAAGCCGACGGGGTCAAACAGTGGACAGTGGAAAACAAATAGAAAAAACAGACAAAGATAAGGACAGGGAAAACTAAGGAAGGGACGGCAAAGAGAAGAACACAGTACCTTTTTGAGCAGGGTGTAAAGCTTGGAGAGAGACGAGGAGCTGTAAATGGTGTCGGACATGAGGATGATGTCGTAGCCATCCTCTTGGTACCCGCTGCATTCTCGACTGCTCTCGAAAGCCCGGCTCCCGTTCGAGCGCCTCCTGGAGCGTCCACCATTCTCGGTTGGCGTCGACGGCCGCGAAGGCTCCCTGTCGCCCACCGGAGTCGACGGAGTCGATGGCCTCGAGTGCTCGCCGAGCGGCGTCGATGGCCGGGACGAGTAGTCGAAGCTGAATCCAAAGTCGACGTTGGTGTCGTTGTCCAAGTCGGGTGGACTGGCCTGGGAGAGGAGGTTCTGGACGTCGGCCCAGTCGCCGGAGAAGTAGCGGAGGTCGGGCGACACGGCCATGCTCCTCGTCGGGGTGAGCGAGCCATTGTGGCGAGAGATTCGTGCGCGGGCATAGTCCAGATTAGCTGACACGTTTGGGATCGTCAGCCGCTTGACAACTTCAATGTTGAAGTCCTGGAAGTGGACTGTGGAGGCACCCTGGAAGACAAACGAGTGTTACACTTGGCTAGAGTCAAGATGCCGGGCACGTTTTTCTTCTAGCCTACCTTGATGCAAGCGAACACGCCTGGAAGTCCATGCCCGCAACCGAGCTGGTGGTGGCCAATTCAAACAAAGCATAAGATAACTTAATAGAAACGAAAGAGTTGATCAAGTCGACCACGCACCTCAAGCACCCGCTTTCCTCGAAACGAGAGCTGCCCGTCTTGGATCTCACGTCGCAGCGTGTCGACGAGATCGGTGGCGCATTCCGAGAGCTTCAATCCTCCTGGAGAAGAGAGAAGAGAAAAGTCGTCAGCAATGCCCACTTGATCATACGAATCAGAAAGCAACAGCTTACCTTCGTACGTTCCAGGAACTAGATCAGCGCTGGGGATGCCAGCAACATCGCTGTTCGTGATCCGGCCCTGGAAGAAAGAAGAAATGGAGACAACCAGATGATCCTGTCAGAGCTCTTTCTTAAAGCGACAAAACATAACTAGAGATTTTTTTCTCTTGTTTAGTACTACTCGACCGACCTTGAGAAGGATAATCCCTCCGGGCAACGACACCGGCTCTGTGGCAAACAATTTGGCATGCGTGTCCTGCGAAACAATGCCAGAAAGAAGCTCTCAATCCATCCGTTCCATCCATCCATCCATCCAAGAAAATCCCAAAAATATTTCGAAATCCGCGAGAAAGAGCGAGAGATTCTACCTCTGTGGGGATGATTTCCTCCGCGGGAGGCGCCGGAGGAAGATCCGAGAAGCCCAGCCGCGCGGGATTGCTCTGGAGCAGGCAATGGCCGGGGAGATTGTAGAGGCAGGAGAATATCGACGGCGCTTTCATCGCTCGCGTCCCTGCCGGCGCCTAGCTATGGCGCTCCTCCTTCCTTGCCCTGTTGTTGCTGGATCCTAGCGCGGCCCTGCCGCGAAAATGTGGAAAATGCGCGGCGGCCTTGCCTTGAAGAGTCACAGCGTCGATGCGTTGCACGTGTGGGCGCTCCTCGCGATTTCCCTCCCCTTCGTCGTCACGATCAAGCAACGAGGAGAGAAAGAGAAGCCCTCCGCGAAGCTGCTAGCAAAGTGCCATGGCTATGGCGGCGGAATATCCCGCGGCATATTCCGCCGGGAAGTGACATCGTCAGACACGTGGCCGCACGACGTGCCGTGGATCTGACCGGCCTCTGCCGGCTGACTCTCCGGCATCTGGTAGCCACGACTAGGGAAATTTTAGGGTTCTTGGAGTCGAAATTTTAGGGTTTTTGGATCGATCCATGTAGCTCGACGCGGCCAGGGCGCCATGGAAGGGGAAGAGATCCACGCGTATGTTCTTCGAGGATGTGGCGCGGCTGCTGCGGTCGTGCACAGCGCTCGATCAAGCGCGCCGGATTCAAAGGATCGTCGCGGCCGTGGAGCCCGGGAATATGTTTCTGGGCAATCTCGTGGTGCGAATGTATGGGCGGTGTGGGAGCCCGGAGGAGGCGCGGCGGGCGTTCGAGGGCATCGCGCGCCGCAATGCCTTCTCCTGGGGCATTTTGATGGCAGCGTATGCGCAGAATGGGCAATTGCGAGAATCCGAGGCTGTGTTTCACAGGATGCCGGAGAGGGATGTGATCGCTTGGAATTCGATGATCACGGGATACTCTCACGCCGGATTCGTCGCGAGATCTAGAGCTCTTTTCCTCCAAATGCCCGAGAGGAATCTCATCTCTTGGAACGCGATGGCGGCAGCGTATGCCCAGAATGGGCATATTGACGAAGCGCAAGAAATCTTTCACAGGGCTCCTTCTCGCGACATCGTGACCTGGAACACCATCGCGGCGGCGCTCGCGCAGCTCGGATCCAGCGCCCAATCGCGCGAATTCTTCAATGCGATGCCAGAGAGGAACGAAATCTCCTGGTCGTGTACCATCCAATCCATCGCCCAGGCCGGGAATTCGCACGACGCGCGCGCGCTGCTCGATCGAATGCCGCGGTGGAGCGTCTTCGCCCTAAACGCCCTAATCGCCGCGAGCGCCACTGGCAGCGACGAAGCACAGGAGCTCTTCGATCAAATGCCGCACAGGGACGTCGCCACGTGGACGGCCCTGATGGACGCGTACGCTCGCGCCGGTCTTCTCCGCCATTCGCGCCGCGTGTTCGCGGAGATGCCCGTACGGAACGTCTTCTCCTGGACCGTGCTCATCGTGGCCGTTGCGCGGGGCGGGATCGACGGTGGCCCGCGAGTCGAGGAATCGCGATCTCTCTTTGACAGGATGCCTGCCAGGAATCTGGTCGCGTGGAACGCCACAATCGCGGCATTTGGGGAATATGCGCCGCATCTGTCGGGCCTCTTCGTTTCCATACCCGCCCGCGATGCCGCCACGTGGAACTCCCTGGTCCGTGGGTTTGGGCATTCCGGGGAGATCGCGCGCGCCGAGGAGATTCTCTCCAAGATGCCCCACCACGGCCTCCTCGCGTGGAACTCGATGCTGGTAGCATATGCCCACTCCGGGCATCTTGAAAAGGCATACTTGCTTTTTGGCGCCATGCCGGTCAGGGATCGATTCTCGTGGTCGGCGGCTCTAAGCTGGGATTACCGGCGCTTTTGGGAAATGGGCCTCGAGGGAATCGAACCCGACCCGGTGTGTGTGACGAGCTTGCTAGCTTCGCTCAAGGACGCTGGAGATTTACAAAGTTCTAGAGAATGGTTTGTGAGAATGCTCCCGGACTTTGGAATCCAATTGACAAAGGATCACTTCTACTGCATCGCGGATGGTTTGGCAAAGTCTGGAGAGCTGAGTTTGGCGATCGAGTTTCTTGCGGGAGTCCCGTTTGATCCGGATGTTATAGCTTGGACCACCATTCTTAGCTCCTGTGTGGAGTTTAGCGATGCTAGCCTTGGAGCTCACGCGGCCGAGCGAGTACTTGGCGATTCGAGGAACTATGGCGGCGCCGGTGCTTTCATCTCCTTGGCAAACACTTACTCCATGATGGTGAGCTTTGATCCTCCATAACGTTTCATAGCCCTCACGCCCCACAAACTTTGATCCAGGCATGCATTAGTGTCGCATTAAACACAGGGATAATGGGTGCTCTTGATTGATTATCCGATTGTTACATTTTCGATTCTCGCGACCTTTCACGATTGATCCAGATGGAATCTGCTGCAAGACGGCATGCTAGATAGATCGACTGTCTGTACGTGTTTAGAAAAGGGTTTTCCAAGGCGGTGGTGCTAAAACAAAGTTGACGCTGTTTGTCAATTGGAGGTTGACAAGACGGATTTTACAAGTTGACAAGACGACAAGCACCGCCATTCTTGACTTGGCATCCAGAAAAAACTACTACCAACTTTCTCTAAGTGTCTTTGTGTGTATGGATTTGCTCGAAGTTAGGTGTGAAATAGATGGGAAGCGCGCGCGCGAGCGAGCGAGGGGAGAAATTCTAAGCTCGCCCAATTGAGGACAAGCACAAAGAGGTTCCTTGAGCACGACAAGCACTATGCATACATGTGTATGCAAAGCTTTGCCCATAGTTTAATCCCCGTGGCTGTGCTTTTGTGGCCCTGGTTGACAAATAAATTGCTAAACAAGCCCAGATTCGGAAAAGCCTCAATGTCACACACCATGTTATCGGTCATTGGATTTGTCCTCTTGTCGTAGATCCTCATGTGATTCAAACCATTTAAAAGACCTCGGCACTTTTATTCAAAGAGCAGTTCTTCCCGAGATCATTTCAGGCATGCGTTGAATTTACCCAGCTTGGATATGGTCTCATTCTTTCAAATCATCATCGAGTTGGTAAACTCTCTGTTGATAGTTAAAAGGAACCCATCCAAATGATGCATCTGTTGTGTACTTTTTGCCTCTGGATTTTTCTTTGTAATTTCAAAGTTGAGTGATCTGGAATCCAGGAAAGTTTATGTATAAATTAAATGCCCAATGCGCAGTGATATTTACTCCGAAGGACAAAGGTTTGTTTATTTTACGTACTCAGGCTGCACGAAAGTGGTGTCGTGGAAATCTCAATTCTGGCACTCACCCAAAAAGGGATTTCAAAATCTGTAAATAGGGAACGAAACGGGCCCGAGATCCAACCAAGTTGAACATGTCAAGCCCAATTACATTGCTGTGTGGTGCATGAAAACATGGCTGGATCTCCCTGCCAACGCCGATCTAGCTGCGTGCTAGCTGCATAAACAAATGCCCACGAAAACAAATCCCCTAGCAAACGACGCAAACAACAACATCCCAGCAGCACCAGCAACAACAAGGAAGCCCGAAAAGTCCTTCTCAATCATTGTTTCCTTGATTTTATATACAGCAGGCCGATCATCGATCATTCTCGTGCAACACCAGTGCCACCACCTCCACCTCCTCCACCACCTTTCTTTTGCCACCACCGCCACCACCACCCACACAATTCAGCCCAACAGTTATGCTAGTTTACAAATAAATAATTGACCTGTCATTCCAACTTCCAGTTCCTCTTTCTCTCTCTCTCTCTCGCTTTCTCTCTGTCTCTCTCTCCCTCTCTCTCTCCCTTTTGTTGCTTTGGGCTGTGCTTCTGCTTAAAACTCAATCCATTCCATCCCACTTTCTCCTCCATTGCATCCATAGAGTGGGGTTATAAGAACAAACGTCTTCTCTTCCAAAGGGCTCTTTTGTCTTTGTAGTTGTTTCTTTGCCTTGTTGATCAAACTATTCTTTTGAAAGCTCTTCAGTGGGACGGATCTTCTAATGCTTTGATCTTCCTCTCCAAAGCTTTTGTGGATTGGAGTTCTTGTCATTCAGCTGCATTGTTTTGTTGTTGCGAGGTGGCCTCTCCTCCGGGCTTGAGGCGGCTATAAAAACTTCTTTCCTAGCTTTCTTTTTGGCCAGAAGTTTGGTAGTTCCAGCCCATCTGAATTTGTATATTTGAGAGGGAAGACTAGGAGAGATTTCTTGAGATCTCTGGATCCCATCACTCCTTTTGGATCATCTATAAATTTTAGGAGATGAGCATTGGTGATGATGTTACTCTGGCCAATGCATCACCGCATCAGTTGTTGAATCATCTTTTCAAGGACCACTGATCAGTCCGAGAGACACTGGAGCAGCTCTAGAAACTCCTTCGAAGTCAAGCTCCCAAAAAAGCGAAGTCTCCCTTTTCCAAGAATTTCTCCCTTGTCTTGTGAGAGTTCTCCAAAACTTTGATTGCTGTTTGGTGATGCTGATTAGCAGCACTACTCCTTCCTTGCTCTGTGTTGAATCATCTTTAGTCTCTCCCGGAATTTTCCAAGAGTTTGCAGTTGCAAGCTTTCAAGAGCAGGCAAGCCATCAAGATCAAGAGAGCTGCATTGATCAAAGCATGCCTCCACATTGTGCCATAGATTCAGAGGAGTGGTGGAGAAATCTTTTCAGTCACAAGCAACTGCTTCACCACCTTGAGAACCTGAAGAAGAATGAGCTTTTTCCTCAAGCAAAACATCAAAATCATCAAAAAAGAGAAGAAAACAAGGAGCAATCTCATCAAACAAGAGAAGAAGGCCAGGATCAAAGTTCTCTAAGAGCTTCTAGAGGAGAAGAAAGCGATCAAAGAGAAGAGACGTGGCACCAAGATCACAAACGAGGAGTGGAAGAATTCAGGCTCTCCATAAATCCATGCTGCCACCCTCCAAGAACACCAAGAACACCATATACCTGGGTGGAAGGAGCGATAATCGTTGGCGCTGGCCCATCGGGCATGGCAACCGCGGCATGCCTCCAGCAGCTGGGGATCACATCCTCGATCTTGCTCGAGAAGAGCGACTGCATCGCATCGCTGTGGCAAGAGCGGACCTACGATCGCCTCCGCCTCCATCTCCCCAAGAAATTCTGCGAGCTCCCACTGGCGCCATTCCCATCCCACTTCCCAATCTATCCCACCAAGCAGCAATTCCTGGATTACCTCCACGACTACGCGCGCCGCTTCCACATCCAGCCGCGATTCGGCGAGATCGTCCAGTCGGCGCGATTCGATCAGCGCCTCCAGCTCTGGCGCGTCCAGACGATGAAGATCACAAACCCTGATCCTGGAAATATTTCCAGCGAAGGAAATATTTCCACCAGGGAATACGTGGGCCGATGGATCGTCGTCGCCACGGGCGAGAATGCGGAGGCGCGGATCCCCGTGGAGATCCCGGGTATGGATCTCTTCACCGGGAAGATCCGGCACTCGAGCGTCTACAAGAGCGGCGCGCGATTTGCCGGCCAGCGCGTTCTCGTGGTCGGGGCGGGCAATTCCGGCATGGAAATCGCCATGGATCTCGTGCAACACGATGCCAGGCCGTCGATTGTGGTGCGCAGCCCGGTAAGCATCGTGATTCCTCGCGAGAGATCGCGAATTCTTGGGCCCGGGCTAAAATGTTTTGCGTGTTTCTTGTTCTTGCCAGATTCACATCCTTCCGCGCGAGATGCTAGGCAAATCCACATTTGGTGTCTCGGTGGCGATGCTCAAGTTCCTGCCGCTGTGGCTCACGGATCGATTGCTGCTGCTCTACGCGCTCCTGGCGCTGGGCGATACATCGCGCTATGGGATCCGGCGCCCTAAAACAGGGCCTCTGGAGATGAAGGAGAAGATGGGCAAGACGCCAGTCCTGGACGTGGGAACCTTGGCTCACATCAAGCAAGGCAACATCAAGGTAACGCCATAGCTTTGTTTTCTTGGAGAATTTGTTCTCTTCTCTTGTTTCCATTGATTGGATTGTTGGTTGCTTGCGATGTTTGATCTTCCTCTTTGTTTTGATTCAATTCTTTGGAAGTTGGATCGATCGATTCTAGCAGAATTCGAGCGATCCAACGTCCAAAGAATTGACAACAATGGGGAGCTTTGCTACTCTTTTAGCTTTTGCTCATAGCAGCATCTCTCAAACATCTTCTTTCTCTCTTCTTGTCACAGGTAGAACCGGCGATTGAGTGTTTTACGGCCTCTGGTTGCAAATTCGTGAATGGAGAGCAGCATTGTTACGATGCAATCGTCTTGGCGACTGGTTACAAGCCAAATGTTCCCAAATGGCTCAAGGTAAGCTCGCTAGATTTCTCTAAATCTTCTATAGTGGATCCAATTAATGTGGGTGCTTTGTTCTTCCAGGATCCTCACCTAAACTTTTCCAGCGATGGATTCCCCAGTTGCGGGTGGCGAGGCCAGCGGGGATTATATGTGGCTGGACTGTCCAGAAAAGGGATTTTGGGGGTCTCCAAGGATGCGCGACTCATCGCGCAAGACATATTCCAATCATATACCTCCTCTCAAATCAAACAACAACAACAGCAACGCAAGCAAAGATTCCAATGATAAAAAAGAAAACAAAAAAAAGAAAAAAAGAAAACCACAGTTTTGATAAAGAGAGTACAAAGCTCCGAAGTCGTCATTCAATGTTAAGTGAGCTCATGATCCATTAACAGAGACCAGGAGAGAGTTGCAAAACCTTTCATTTTGGGCTTTATTATATTCTAGACAACCTTGTACATTTTGTGCAAATTTTGTCTCTAAAAGTGGAAAATAATGAGAAAAGGAGAGGAAAAGAAATCTAAAATATAGAAAAATATTCCTGCCAGTGTAGTGCGTGGAAAGGCATCCTGCTTCCACGGATCCATCAGCATGTGTGTTCTCCGGCAGAAATCAAATTGCCAAAAAGGAATTTGGGAGAATTGATATGATTCCTTCCACATAGATCACAAAAGTGATGATGGAGGATCTCGGAATCCTGGCGCACTGCACTATAGCCAGTTGAAAGATTCCCCCACGCAAAAAAGGTGGTAGGGTTTCCAAGCGTAGAAATGGGGGAATATCTTCTCTGCCCCTCGAATTTAGGGTTTAAGCGAGCTTTGAGGTTGTGCGCCCAGGCCATGGCGCTGGCGCTGTCGTCGGCTCCCACATTTTGCCACCGCGTGCTGGCGCTCAGGAGCGGGCATGCGAGGCGCGGCATCGGCCAGGTAGCGATCGATTCTCGCTCTTCCCGGAAGCGATCGGCGCCAATTGTAGCAGCGGTGCAAATCGGCGGCGTCACGCTCACTCGCGAAGGTAAGACTGTGATGGAATATCGAGGAAACGCTCGCATTTCTTTTATTTTTTGTTCTTCCAGAGGTTGTGAGGCAGGACGATCCCACAAACAATGTGCCCGACTCGGTTTTTTCAAAGATTGGACTCCAGCTCCATAGAAGGCCCGATCATCCTCTGGGGATCCTGAAGAACGAAATCTACAGCTTCTTCGACGAGAAATTCCCTGCCGGGCTGTTTCGGAAATTCGATGACTTGAGTCCAGTGGTTTCCGTCAAATCTGTGAGTGCTGTCGAACGTAAATCTTTTCTTCTTGGCTCTTTGGCTCGACTTTGTCTCCTTTTTTTTTTCTAGAACTTTGATGATGTTCTAGTGCCTCCCGATCACATAAGCAGAAGCTACAACGATACATACTATGTCGATGGAAATACAGTTTTGCGGTGTCATACGAGTGCGCACCAAGCGCAAATGCTTCGAGATGGCCTCACGCACTTCCTCGTCACCGGAGATGTATACAGAAGAGATGCTATCGACGCGACACACTATCCAGTTTTCCACCAGGCAAGTTCGCTTTTTCTTTTTCCCTGAGTCCTGCGTTTACAGTAAGTTATCTTCGCTTCTTTTGGCAGATGGAAGGCTTTCGTGTTTTTAGTGAGTCGGAATGGAAAGACACGGGTTTGGATGGTACAGATTTAGCTGTAAAGGATCTGAAAGAAACTCTCGAGGGTCTTGCCAAACGACTCTTTGGTAAGCTTTGGTAAGCCTCGATGAAATCATGACTTGTGCATCAATCTGTTTATGCTGTAATGGCAGGGAACGTAGAGATGCGATGGATAGACACGTACTTCCCATTCACCAATCCGTCTTTTGAGCTGGAAATATTCTTCAAGGTGTCTATTCTTTCTACCTTTTCGTTTCTTTCCATTAGGTGCTCAATCAAATGTGTGGATGGGACAGGAAAAATGGCTCGAGGTTCTAGGCTGCGGAGTCACCGAGCAAGAAATCTTGAAAAGCAATGGACAAAGTGGTAAAGTTGCGTGGGCATTTGGTCTGGGCCTCGAGCGCCTCGCCATGGTTCTCTTTGATATACCGGACATCCGACTCTTTTGGACGTCAGATCCTCGCTTCACTGCTCAAGTAATTAACCTCTTCTAACATTTTGCGCAGTTTACATCTCTCCGAAATTTCTGGATGCAGTTCAAAGCCGGGCAACTTGGAACGAAGTTTAAGCCTTTTTCAAAGGTACGCCATACGCGCTCGCTTCTTCTAACTTTCGTTCTGGTTTGGCAGTATCCTCCCTGTTACAAGGACATAAGCTTCTGGATTACCGATGCTTTCACGGAGAACAACCTGTGCGAGCTCGTCAGAGATGTCGCTGGTGACATTGCCGAAGAAGTGAGCCTCATCGACCAGTTTACAAACAAGAAGGGGATTTCCAGCCACTGCTACCGAATAACTTACCGATCCATGGAGCGCTCTCTGACGGATGAGGAAGTAAATGCCATTCAGGTAAAGCCACAAAGCTCCAAGTTTTCTTGCTAACTTTTAAGTTTTTCTCCTCTCCAAGGACAAAGTGAGGGAGGAAGTCGCAAAGCAGCTGCAAGTTACGCTGAGATAATTGTAAGTAATGGAGTAGTTTCTTTCCAGGTAATAATTTTTGTCAAGCTAGTGTCTTTTCATCTTTCCACAGCTTTTGGAAATGAATCAAGCTGACCAAAATTTATACATTTCATAGCGCAGATAGCACAGGCCATTCTCCTCGCATATCTGTGCTCCTAATGCAAGGGGTGCAACTTCGTCCAGCCGAAGCTTCAAGTGGTTCAAGCAGATATCTACACACTCGTTGATCTCAAAGCCGGTGTAGCAAATGGTTTGGCCATAGATTCTTTCAGACACATTGGTTGTTTTGCTGGGCTTCCCCATCAAGAGCTGCGAGTAAAGGGACTCCAGATCCGCAGCAAATTCACTGTGTTCTTCTGCCGTTCCTGGATTGCGAGCAACAGCGCCTGATGAAACTCCACCTGCAGGACAGACAGGAACAATCTTCACGGAGGATGAGCTTGCCAAAGTGGAGATGATCAACAGAGCAATCATAATTGCTTTGGACACCACAACATAGACAGAGTTTTGCCATGGATCGAGCTTCGT
>NW_003314263.1:972850-1000077 GCF_000143415.4 Selaginella moellendorffii
TGAAAAGAATATCTTTAGGCATATTTGCTTACTTAGAGTTTTCTTAGATGCAAAGCTCGGATCGAGGCAGACCAGCACCAAAGTGTTTCTTAGCGTGTCTTTACGACAGATTGGGGATGGATCCAACAGTTCTACCGCAGGTCATATGTACTTTACGTTAATAGTATAGCCAGTAAAAATAATAACATTGAAGTCACAAAGCATACTAAAATAATGGAGTAGTTCTCTTCCCTTTTGTTAGTACTTTTTACATCTTTGAACAGCTTTGGAAGTGAATCAAGGTGACCAAAATTTATACATTTCATAGCAGAGATAGCACGCGCGCGCCATTCCCCTCGCAAATCTGTGCCCCTAATGCAAGGGGTGCAACTTTGTCCAGCCGAAGCTTCAAGTGTTTGATCCCAAAGCCGGTGTAGCAAATGGTTTGGCCATAGATTCTTTCGGACACATTGGTCTTTTGCTGGTATTCTCAGTCAAGAGCATCGAGTAGAGATTTCGGATCCTTGGGAAATTCACCGTGTTCATCTGCTCTTCTTGGATTGCGAGAAAAAAAAGCTTGGGAAACTCCAGACAGAAACAATCTGCGCGGAGGATGAGCTGTTCTGACATCGATATCACCGCAGCATCCATGGAGTCCGTCCATGGAGCCTCCATAGAGAACAGTATCGAAAAGATATTCTGGTGTTTTCCAAAGCTTTTCATGTCATCACCCCATTCTCTCTTGTACAATCCTGCCTTCTTCTAAGCCGACTTTAATGGCTATGGTGGATGCCTTTATGCCCCAAGAGCGTCCTCGAGACCAAGGAGGTGGAGCCTTACAACCTGGATAAATCGGTAATTCTTTCCTTACAATGTAAAATACTCCAACACGTGTTCCACAAAGGTGAAAACGATCATGGAACTCACTTTTGGAATCTGTCGAGCTCTTTGGATAAGCATTTTCGAGCTGTGCCATTTGAGCAAAAATAACTGTGTAAGATTCACCACAGATCTTTGCTGACACATTGGTCGATTGCTGGCGGCCACCCCAATAGAGAGACTTGAGATCTGCAGGAAATTCCCCCGTGTTCATCTGCTTTTTCTGGATTGCGAACAAAAGACCGCAGGGAAAGGGAACTGTATCTGAGCTTTCTGCTTAACTCTGCTAGAGTGGAGATGATTAACAGCACAATCATAAGTGATGCTTGATGAAGCAGAGATGATCACTAGAGCTGATGAGCGAGTTTTATCATTACAATCCAGCGTCGTGCACATCATCACGCATACAGAAAGAAAGTTATTTTCGGCAAGGCCAAAATATATTCCATTCGATCTTGTCTTGTAGGTGGAGTTCCTCCAGGCTCTTTTTCTCGCAATCCAAGAAGAGCAGATATGAATTTCCTGCGTACATCAAGGCTCTCTACGCACTTCTCTTGAATGGGGAGCCCAACAAAAGGACCAACGTGTCTGCAGTTATTTATGGCCAAACCATTTGCCACACCAACCCTGTCACAGCAGATTGTCAAGATTTTTTCGGTGGATCTCGATCAGCAGCTTTAATTTGGTGAATCAACGATTTCTTGCCAGATGATCTAGAAAAAAGAAGAGCGTACACATCTGGGATAGTTACATAATTTCAATCAAGCTTTGCCACGAAATGAGGTTTATAAAGGTTCAACTAGATCAAATTCACCCAGTGTGCTATCTTTGTTATGAAATGACTATTTTGTCTAAACTCTAGACAACTAAAAGATAAATAATCCATTTCCAAAGCTGCTCATGGAGAATTTGACATAAATCTATAATGAGAAGATTCTCAATGTAAATGAAATGAAAGGAGATCACTTTTATGTGTTTTAAGCTGTGGCTTTTTTACACAGTCATCAATTATAACTTCCTTTCAGCTGAAAAGAATATCTCTCAGCAAAGCGGTGAGGGCGGTTAGAATTTTCAGAGGAATGACACCTTGGCTGCCGCAGCTCCGTTTCACGCAATCTTCTTGTGGAGAGCGCGATTGATCTTCTTCTTCTCCTTCTTAGTGACCGAAGATGAATAAGAATCTGCTCACCGAGAGAGCGCTTCGCGATGTCTTCGAGATCACGAGTTACATCACAGTGGGCACCGAAGATAATCCATTCGAATATGGACACCGGCCTCGTAAGTTCCAAGGATTTCTTGCTCGCAGCTCAAGCAGCTCGCTTCAATTTGCTCTTTTGTGTGCAGCGCTGCCGTCTCAGCTCACTGGCAAGCAATTTATGACCAATCCTGGAAAGCACGGAAAGACCATCGATGTCTACTTCCAGAAAGAGCACCCTTGGGTCTCCGATGTAAGGAGGATATCCAGAAACCAGCCTAGTGATTGAAAAGACTTGCCTTGTTGATCCCCGCAGGGAGACCCATACGCTGATCGGATCATGTACGCCGAGCTCCAGCCTGAAAGATACAAAGGTTTCTTAACGTCAGACTTTTCCAAGAGAGATGAGTTTAGCAATGTCGTGCGAACGAACCAGTATCGGGAGCAGCTCAAGGTACGTGGAGCGTGAGGAAAACGCTTGAGGCTTGTTTGTCTTCTGCCTGCACAGATGGACTACAAGCACTCGGTTAAATCGCTGGAAACCATGGCGAAGAAAATGAAAAAGCTAGAAAAGGATGCGACCAAATCCGAGAGAAAACCCACACGGGTACGGCAGAAGATTTGTTGCATCTGGAGAGAGTGACCAGCTCGTTTACTATATGGCAGTTCGAAGGACCCAAGTACTTGTATGATATTGGAAAACCAGGCTTGTCAATTACTCCCTTCTGTTCCAAATGCCATCACGAGACATACTACTGCCAACACAGAGCGGCCTATTGCTGCAACAATCCCGGCATTGAAAAGGTTGAAGTTTTCAATCGAAATAAAAGTTCTGACCTTGTGGAAGTCTTTGCGTGATCAGGAAAGTGGTGGCTATCGAACTGCCAATGATGAGATCGGAAGAACAGCAAAGACATTCAACTACGCTAAGCCACAATTTGCCAATAAGCCCGTCATCAAGGACACCTTCTACAGAAGACAAAACATCTTCTATCCTGCGAGGACAAGGACGAATTTCTGTAATCAAGTTCTCGTCGAGGAGGAGTAAAACACAAGCTTACCATGTACAGAGTGAAACAAAACTGTTCTATCCAGCATCTGGTCAAACTTCCAAAAAAATAAAAAAAACTCTCAGCTTCGCAAAAAAATTCATGCATGTCATACCATGGCTTCGTTACAATGACCATGAAAAAAGACCTTGGGGTCGAATGGCTGGTAGAACCTCAGGAGTTTCGACCTGAAACGAAAAATGAAAAGTGATACGAGGATGGAGCAATTTTACCTCGCACAAGGCTTTAAAGAGAGCTTTCACTGTGCTGTGAGGGTGACGAGACCCAATCACCTGACAAAACAAAAGCTGCCATCGGCTTATTCCTTGGCAAGGACGTACCTTGGACTTCATGTCCTTGAATCCTGCCAAGAACAGTATATCCCCAACAACATCGCTTGCAACTAGGCCGACCCCCTTGTCAGCAGGCCACAACTTCACCTGTGATCAATTACATCACTACCAACGAAGAACAAAAAAAAAAAGAAAACACCATACGTACGTGTGTCGCTCCAAACTTGCTTCTTTGGCTGTGATAAATGGTCCGGTTCATGTAGATGTCAAAGAAGTGAAGGTTTCTTAGCGATCTCCTGTAAGCCTGAAAAAAGAGAAAAAAGTTGTAGCAAAAGAAGTAAAAAGGATCACCTTGTCAACAGCGTAGCCAACATCCGAGGCTTTACCCTTGCCATAGCCGGCAATCCCTTCATAGTTGCCACACACCACAAAGGCCGTGAAGCTTTGGATCCCACCAGCCTGTTCTAAAGACCATAAGAACTCCAAAAAACCAACAATGTAGGTACCTTTGTCACTCTAAACGTCCGGTTCACATCCACCACTCTCATATCGAATTGCTGGAAGAACAAAGAAACGCTCATAATCTATGCTCTCAATCCAGGAAGTCTTACCCATTTCATCGGAGGAAGAGGCTCTTGCTGCCGAGAACGCTGATTCGCAGCCCTTCCCAGTAGCTGCTCACGCTGCTTGTTAGACATCCCAAACTTGTCCGCATTTCCAGCCCGGAGCTCCTCATCGTCCTCCTTCTCATACGCATCGTCGAATTCCTGCTTGGTGGCATAGAATCGCGGCCCCAGACCTGCGAGAAAGAGGGAAATCTAAGCGGATAGCACGGAGAAATCCATCAGCTACGCACTGAATCGCAGCTGCGCGAGCCTGTGAATGCCGCTCCTGATCGACAGCCGCGTCGCCGCCATTGCTCTGGCACAAACCCTAGAATACCAAATGGAGGGAATATTCGCTACCATATCATAGCTGTTAAGAGAGGAGAGGATGGCTCAAGCGCGAGGGCTGGGGACGAAGAAGAAGAAGATCCGTCAGTGGCAGCGCTGCCGGTGATCTTGGCGGCGCTGATCGGTGCGTGGCAGGAGCGCGTGGCGGAATTGCTGGGGTTAGGGGGAGGAGGCGGCGGCGATGGCCCGGGTGAGCGCGCGAGACAGGAACATTTTCGGCCTCGTCGATGGCCGCAGCATCGATTCGCAGGAGGTATGGATGAGGTCTGGGGTAGGAATCGGCGCTCGAGCAGCGATATTTCGTGATTTGCTCGCGCGATCGGTGACTTCTAGCTGGATTAGGTTCTTTGGTGATAAATTTTTCTCGTTTTTGGCTCTTCCCAGGTGCCGTATCCATACCAGGAGCACAATCCAATGCGAGCGCTCCAAATGCATCCAGCTCTTTTAGCTCGCTTGCATCGCGAAAAGGCCCTCGAGGTGATAGTAGATGGAAGATAGTTTGCAGGAGTTTAAAGATTTTTGTTCTTCACAGGGTCACAATGGATGTGTGAATTCTTTGGCGTGGAACACAACTGGTTCCCTGTTACTCTCGGGCTCTGATGACACAAGGGTACAGTCTTTCATTCTTTCTTCCTTTTGCTTTCTTCTGTTTTTGACCGACTTATTCTTAGGTGAATGTTTGGGACTATAACACACGGAAGCTCCTACAAAGTGTTGATTCCGGTCACATCGCCAACATTTTTTGCACAAAGTTCTTACCGGCTAGCGGGGACGACATTGTTGTGTCTGGAGCCGGTGATTCGGAGGTGAGAAAAATGAATCTTTGTTGTTTGCTTTTAACTTCAACTAGATTCTGGGTGCCTAGGTGAGGATACACAGACGGAGTCGTGTGGCTGCTACTGGAAGCAGTGAGCCATTTGGACTCTTCCGTTGTCATTCCAAGCGCGTGAAGAAACTGGCTGTAAGCTATTTTTGGTGGCAGCAAGCGGTTTGATGTTGTCCGAAAGTGCAGGTTGAAGAAGGAAATCCACACTTAATCTGGAGTGCCAGTGAAGATGGTACTCTTAGGCAACACGACTTACGCCAGTCCGTGACGTGCGGAGCGGAGCAGGAATGCCGTAATATTCTCGTAAGTTGTTCTTGCATCGAAAGCTTCGCATCTGAAGCGTTTTCATGTTTAGCTCGATTTAAGAAATGGAGCGAAAAAAACCCTGTCTGATCCTCCCAAAGGATCTTTTGCTCTGAAGTCATGCTCTATAAATCCGACCCGTCCGCATCAAATTCTCATTGGTGGCAGGTACTTGTTGACATTCTGGGTGATTGTATCTCACATTTGTTTTTTTTTTTACTCCAGCGATTCATTTGCCCGTCTGTACGATAGAAGGATGCTTCCGCCACTGACTCCATCTGGCCAGCAATCTAAACCACCAGCTTGCGTTTGCTATTACTGTCCAATGCATCTTTCTGATGTGAGTACTGAAAGCCTTGCGATGCACATATTTGTAAACCTCCTTTTTTCATGCAGCGTGCCAGTTTGCACCTTACACATGTTACGTTCAGCCCTGATGGCGGCGAGGTACTTTTGAGCTACAGCGGAGAACACGTCTACTTGTTAGATGCGTACAATGGTATGCAACTATTTACGAAGGGTGGCGTAGTGTTTTGGTGTTTCTTTTGCAGGGAATGATGCTACCGTTGTCTATGCTGCCGGTGATGTTCCGAGAAGGACTGCCTTAGTCCCTATCGTGAATGGTCAACAGTATAAAGTACCCTCAACACAAGAAGTGCCTTCAGGCAATAAAAGAGTTCTTCTTCGGGTTAAAGCATTCCTTTTATCTTCCTTTCTGGCACTGATTCCGGCATCACCGTTGTAGGAATGCAAGGAGCTCTTGGAAGAGGCACGGAGAGCCTTAGAAGAAGGAAATTCATTCTGTGCGATTGAAACGACAAGTGAAGTTCTTGAAACTAGTGGAGTTGTCCTGGAACCACAGCTTCGGCATGATTTGCTGTGCCTTCGCGCCGGAGCTTTTGTGAAGGTATAAGTTTTCTCACTGTTTGATGATCGAGATTGAATCGTGGTTTCAGAGAGGATGGAAAAACGACATGCATATGGCTGTTCGCGATAGCAATGCAGCTCGACTTATTGATCCCATGTCAGTAGTGGCTCATCACAGAATGGCCGAGGCACTTTCTCAGGTTCGAAAATACTGAGCCTCGCTTTCCAAACTTATGATTCGGGACTATTAGTTAGGGAGACATAAGGAAGCGTGGGAGTTCGCAACGAGAGCTCACCATCTCGATCCTGAAGATGGTACTCTTTCCGATCATGTGACGCAGCTGCATTCGAAGCTTGTTGCTGGTAAGACACTTCTAAATGCTCGGTTCTCATGGTTTCGATTCATTTGTTTTATTTTAGCCGAGCAAGCTCGGAACGTCTGGAATAACGAAGAAACAAAACCGGAGAGACGCCCTTCAAGGATTCAATCCTTGAGAGAATTTTTATTTAGACAGGAACAAGATCACAGTGATTCTTCAGAGGAAAGCAGGAGAGCAGAAAGATATGACTCTGATCTTGAAGAAGAGGACATGGAGATGGAGATCGAGATGTCCGTCACTGAGGACAACGATCGAGACCGAGAAAGCGGAGCCCCTAGTAGTTTGAACTTAAGAGTTCGAAGAAAATGTGATGGTGGTCGAGAGAAGCAGGCAAATACGGTAGCTTCAGGAGCACCAGAACTACAAGTAAGTAAATCTAGTTCTTTTTGAGATTGTGACAAGCTTTTACTTTTCATTTTCCGGAAGACGGACATTGCTATGGACATGCGGCAGCGATACGTGGGGCATTGCAACACCGGAACAGACATCAAGCAGGCGAGCTTTCTCGGAGAAAGAGGTTCGAAGGTTTTTCTGGGATCTGACTAGTTCTCAAAACTTGATTGCCAGGGAAATTCGTTGCGAGCGGTAGTGACGATGGCCTGTGGTTTATCTGGGAGAAAGAAACTGGAAGATTTGTAACGATGCTAGCCGGAGACGATAGCGGTCGGTTTGTGAAGCTTTTCGTCTTTTTCTTTCGGTTAGTTATCACATGTAGTTTTGGATGCAGTTGTAAATTGTATACAGTGCCATCCTCATGATTGCTTGGTGGCAACGAGCGGAATTGACAACACTATTAAGGTGGCTTTGTTCTCCTTTTCATTTGAGAGCCAACTGAATGAGTTTTTATGCAGCTCTGGTCACCCAGTTCTAATACTGAAGCTCGGCGTGCCAAAGGAGCCGACTCTGACGCTCTTCGCATCATGGCCGACAACCAACAACAGATGCGCCGCCATCGTGAGATTGGATTGTAAGTCCCTGGCTCTCTCCATTCTTTAGCGATTTGCTTTCTTGTGTGTTTTTTCGTCCTTGGGCCCAACTTAACTTTGGTTCCAGCTCACTCGTTTCATGCATTACTAACAAGAACTGAGTGCCTCGGTCGTTTGTTTCGCTCCTCGCTGTTTTTTTCTTAACATTTTTGGATCGATTGGCTTGAACAGCTTGCTGATTACTCAATGGTGGAGTGCCAGGCGGTTCGAATTTATGCCAGAGAATGGACACCTCGGTGGTGCTGAAACCGGATCTAATCCCCCGACTGAGTGCTGGGATTCATTCCATCCTTGCCTCTCTTTTTTTTTCTTGTTCTTGTCCTCTGGCTATGGTGGTCTTCTCGTCGTTTTGGTTTCTTCCTTTCTTTTTGTTTCATCGATGTCCTTAACGTTCTTTCATTGTGTACTAACTCGTGCTTGTGTGGTGTATTTGTCTTCTTTTGGAACAGGCCAATAGAACTTCTCCAGCGGATTAGGGGAGTAGAAGCCGCTGTTCATCCGTTCGAGTGTACACAAAGCTAGGACAAGAAAGAGCTAGAGGTTTGTTTGATTGATCTTTCTTCTTACCTTGGTTTTCTCTCCTCCAAGTTTTCTAGTTCTTTCTCAGCAACAGTGCTTGCAGCTAGGCAAAAAACGAGATTTGTAAATAAACGGGCAAGTTAAAATGGCGCGAGTTTTTTCCCCCTGGAATGGAAACAAATCATTCCCAAATAGAAAGGATGGATGTGAATGAATGGACGGCTGGGATGGATGGGTGTGATGGATGTGTATGGGGATGTGGAGCCGCATGCATGGCTGACGTCATCAACTTAGGGCACACGTATGTATGCCGCCTCGTGGGAGGCATGGCACATGCGATGGTCACATGGCCATGGAATTTGCGCCATGATCCATCCCATGCCCATGGATGAATGGATGGATACATTCATAACGAGCTTCTTTCTCTCTCTCTCTCGCGAGGAGCGTTTGAAAAAATAGTATCGTGGGCGCCTTCTCTTCTCTAGGTCTTGGCGAATCCGAGTGCTGAGAGAATTACCTCGCCGCGCGCCCCATGGATTTAGGATCGCGGCAGCATTTCCAGACGCAGCCGCCAGCGTCGTCGTCGTCGCCACCGCCACAGCCGCCACCAGCGGAGGAGCAGCAGCACCATGGATTGGTGGACATGGAATCGATCTGGACGGAGGATTCAGCTGCCATGGCTGCTGCTGCTGCCGATGCCGCGGGCGTCGTCGTCGACGATGCGTTCCAGATGCCTCATTTCCTGCTCCCTCCTCCCAATCTTCCTCACAATTTTGCGCAAAGCTGCCTCGCCAATCCCGCGCAGGTGATGACCGAGGAGCAGCTTGAGACGCTGCGGCGCCAGATTTCGGTCTACGCCACGATCTGCCAGCAGCTCGTGGAGATGCACAAGGCAACGATCTCACACCAGCACACATACAATGGTAAGAACTCTCTCCTTTCTCTCTTCCCTCTCGATCATATTCTTTCTCGGTCGCGGAAATCTCGCTAGATAATTTGAAACATTCGCCGCGTGTGCTCCTGATCAGGCTTGCTTCTCGGCCACCAATCTCCTGCCATCCAGGACTCGTCTCCAATGCTCCTGGGAATCCACCACAAGCCAACGTCGCGGCAAAGATGGACACCATCGCAGAACCAGCTGAGGATCCTCGAGAGGCTCTTCAAGCAGGGCAATGGGACGCCAAACCGGCAAAGGATCAAGGAGATCACGAGCGAGCTGAGCCAGCACGGCCAAATCTCCGAGACCAACGTCTACAACTGGTTCCAGAACCGAAAGGCTCGAGCAAAGAGGAAGCAACGACACAACAATGCGACCCCCTCCACGACCACCACCTCCTCGCAGCACAAGGACGCCGAATCGGAAGTGGAGACCGATGGAGATCACTCGCCGGAAGAAAAGAGGAGCAAAGTAAGCTCGTCCACGCCGCAGCAGCAGCTCCAGATGGATCAAAGCAACACCACCACCGAAGCGATTGGTAAGTTTTCATGGATCGTTTTTCTCGGTTCCCAGGCACTCTCTGATTGTTTTCGTTTGATTCTCCAGGAACTCGCTACGCGGTCGTCATGCTCAATGGAAAGGCCTGGAAAGTAAAACCAGGGAGAATCAACGTAAGGAGTAACTTTGGAGACAATGCCGTGCTGCTAGATCCGAGAGGTCATGTGGTGGCCACGAGCGAGCAAGGCTTGACTTTAGATCCTCTACAACCTGGTGGAAGCTACACGGTTGCTGTGTGAATAAATTACAACAAAGAACCATAAACAAGAGCATTGATGTTTGATCTCATGGCTTTGCCAACTTTTCACGTCTTGGGTGTTCTTCGACTTGCATTAACTTCGTGGTATTTAATGGAACAGCGCATGCAAGCAGAGTCTTCGCGGGATCCGACAGCAAACGATCAAGTAAAGTCCAACTTCATGCTTACGTCTTAAGGTGTCCAAAATTCTCTTTGTTCTCGCAAGTCAAAGCTCTACTTTTCTTTAGTTCGTGTTCTGCCTGGTCCAGGTGTTCATAGATCTCCTCACTGGTTAAATTGATTTCCAATGTTTTGTCACTGGTGAGATCCTAGAGAGGAGGAACAAAAACCTCGCGGCTGACTGATTCTCAAAAATTTTAAAGCAAATCCACCGGTTTGCATTTACAAACCAATGATTCTCTGGAATTTCTGTATCTGATTTAAGAATATCCAAGTCATCTGCAAGTAGCAAGGCCAATTAAACACTAGAAAAAAGAAGGAAACAAAGATTGTATCTGTACCATAACGTGAGGAGCAATCCGAATGCAGTATGTCCCAAAGCCAGTGTAGAACTTCAAAGGCCCATAAGTTTTCAGCGTCTTGACAGCGCAGTCAACTGAGCCCGAGTACGGGTATTTGCCGTCCGGGCCGGGCTGCATCTTTTGGATTTGAGTCTTGACGTAATCGAAAGGGAGGCTGCAGGCCGACGCAAAGAAGCCCGACACAGCACTGGCACCTGCGAGACACACGATATGTCTTCGATTAGCTCACGAAGTTCAAAGAGAGAGCACCGCAGCAGACAAGCAAGGGGACAAGTATTTAAGCTTACCAGCTTGAAGAGCAAGAAAAACCAGCCACTCAAAGAGGAGGAGGAGCTCTCAAGTCTGAAGAGAGAAACGAGAAAGAACGAAACTGAAGCTTACACAGAACCACAAAAGCGAAAGAAAGTATAGATAGGAAGAAATGAGCTCATCGACGGAATACAAAGAAGGAACTTGTAGAAAGAGGAAACTTTGACGCAAAACTACAAAGAAAAAACTAGAGAGCTTACCAACAACAGTTTGGACCTCGGAGAAATTGAGCGTGTCCTTGAAGAACTCCACGGACTGATCGTAAGACGCCAGCATTCCCATGTTGAGAGCCATGGCACGAACAACAGTCGGGCCAGCTCCCTTCCACAGTGCCAAAACTCCCTCGTCGTGAGCGATTCGAGAGAGAGCGTGCAGCGCATGCTGGTAATTCCTTCGCTGATTTGGGGGCAGCACGGCATCGGCTTGCATGCGAATGAGTGCCAAGTCTGCGGGACTTCCAACGGAGGCACCGATCGCTCCCGCAGTGAGACCGCAAAAGGCCTTTTGGTAGAGCGGGAGCGGCTTTCCATCGTTGGCTTGAGTGGCTTTCGCGGTCAGCAGCCTTCACACGCAGAGAGCAAAGCCAAGTCTGAAGTCAAGGAGACAAATAAAATAGAGGTTTTAGAGTAAACAATTCTCGACTTGTACCTGAAAGATCCGAGACGAGCGGTGGTGTAAGTTGCTTGACGCAGCAATCCAGCAGTGAGACCCTGGAACAAAGAAAAGAAATAACAGTGGAGCTTCAGCCGAGAGAAAAACGTCTAAGGACTGCATGGAAGAAAATTAGAAGAAGGAAGGCTTCATAGAAGAAAGCATAGAACTTCAAACAATCGAGAGAAAAAATTCGATGACACTCCTCGAAATGAAAATGCCGGAGCTCGAGTGCAAGGATGGAAATCTGGAGTACCTTGTACAGAGAGAAGAATCCCTCGTTCTGGATCACTTGCTTGGCGACCTGGAACGCTCCTCCTTGCCCTAGCTGGATCCGGACCTGGCACACCGCAAAATCCAGTCGAATCGAAATATTTCGGGACGGATATGCGATCTGCGCACCTTGATCATGTCAATGGGCTGGATCACAACCGTAGCGCACATCCCCGCGGTGCCGCCATTCACGAAGGGCTTGATCACACTCCATACCGTCGGACACCTCTTCACCTTGTCGTCCACGGCCATGGTCGATGTCACGGCCATTCTTCGTCGAATGCGCCGGAGAATCGCCGCAACATGGACTAGCACAAGCGCGGCGCATTCCTCGTCGGCGCCCCCATTCCATGGGACGGTTTAAATTGCCCTAAAAAAATACCGTTAAACTGCTACGTGGCAAGAACGAGCCACTAGCTGCCTTCCACGTGTAAACCACAGCCAGTTATGTGGCAGCGTCTAGTTTTAGGGTTCCTCGGCGTCGTCCATGAAGGAACGCTCGGACGATGCGGCAGGGAAGATCGAGAATCGATCGCACAGCATGGTGATGGAATGGCAGAGCGCGGCGGTGGCCGGATCGGGAGGAGGAGGGGGCGCATTGAACATGGGGAGGGCGGCAGCGCTCCAAAACTACAATCTGGAGCTGGTTCATCGTAGGTGAAATCGATGTTTTTTATCGATGGTCTCTTGTTCTTCCTCTCCAGGGATCGAGGAGCTGAGGGAGAAGCGCGATGAGATCAAGAGGATAATGCAGCTGGAGGAGGAGGAGAAGGCGGTGATCCAGAAGGATCTGGCGGCTCTCAGCAAGCGCCTAGCGGAACTGGAGGATAGCCTCTCCCGGAAGTACGCCTACTCGAGCGAGTATGACAAGACTATCCGCGAGGTGGAATCCGCTTACGCGAAGGTATGTCACGCTCGATTCGAATTCGTCTCTCTTTCCTCGTCCTTCGAACAACTCCATACCGATCGATCAATCTCAATCACAAATCTCCATCGAACTTGATCACAAATTGTCCATATCTCGCAGATTTTGGAGAGCTCCAAGGCTCTACTTCACGTCCTCAAGACAGAGCCTATGAATCCTTCCATGGATCTTCTCAAGAAGCCCTGATTTGAGGTGGACTAGTAAAAAATTCAAATCTGCTTTGGCGCTATTTCTTGATCACCAAGTAATTTCGATTAGAAGCTCTGTAAGGATGTATACTTAACATTTTCTAAAGATGTTTGACTGTCCTTGATTAATTATTAAAGTAATTAATCTTAGCCCATATAAACTACATAGGCATGTTTCATCGAGATGCGGTGGCACCTATGGACGTTATCAATGATTTGTTAGAGGTTTGGCTGATTGTTCGCAGGATGCGGGTTGCTCGGGTTTGGTATGGTAAGAAGACGGGGAAGACTACCGATGAGATTTGGAATGCTCTTAGGATGCAAACCGCACTCGAGTTGCCGGCTGACAGCATTGGGATCTCATAACATATGAGCGTATCCTCACTAAGACTGGCAGTGCTCCAGCTATGACGAAGGCTTTTACTTATGATCCTCTCGAAAGTTGTTTGGCCCCAGAAGACCAGCTCAAAGTTGACGCATCTTGATAAAGCGGTTGTTACTGATTACCTGAGGTGTTTATTAGTGAAAGGCGAGGGAGGCTTTTCTTTTGGCCAGGCTTGGGAGCTACAACTGGTTCATGGCGTTTATGGCGATGGCGGAAGCAGTTGTTCTCCTGGAGCACAACACTAAAAACACAAAAAACAATAAAGGCTGAAACAAATAAGAGAGGATGCCAATCTTTAAATTGCCATATAATTTTTTTTTCTTTGCCTTTCCCAATCTAACTCGTCTATATAATTACCCTCAAAATAATAAAATTCTTTTTCATCTTAAATCTTTTTAGACACAGCTTATGGTAGTTTTTATTTACTGTAGAGTTTCTGATCCAAATCATACTCATCAAACATGACCTCCAAGTGGATTCCTTCTGCTTTTCATCCACATCGTCCAGAATCTTCAATGTCGTCAACATCCAAGCCTTACTTAGATCAATCGCCATCTCCCCAAATGGAATGGAGAGCATTTCCTGTCGTCCATCATGAACACTCTCCACAACATTGTATCAATGGGTAACGTTTGATTGAAACTGGCACGAAGTCCAAGTCGTCAGACTGAGCTAGTGTTGCAATTCGTGGCTCCCAAGTCATTGTCTTGTAATCCAAGAAGGACCCGAGAAACGTTTTGGCAGCTCGTCTTCTATTCCATCACACATCTCCATCTCCCAGCCAAAATTCTTCTTGGGCAAACCATACAACACTCTCTCAGTATAATAATCATTGTCGTTGCTACTGAGGTTGCAGAGCATTGCATGCCACAGCTTGGAGATGCTATATCTGTAGGAAGTACAATACTTTCTTCTTTTAGCATGTTGATCTTGTTCTCAATGTATTATTAAGTTAAATGTTCCTTATTTTCCCCAAAATTATATAGATTTTTTAGAGTGTGTATATCATAGAGAATTTTGTTTGTATGTTATTGATCATTTTTAATGTTAAGTAAGGATTAAATTACTTTGCAAAAGTTTAAAATTGATTATATTTCCTATATGATAATGAATTTTTGTTTTATTGTTGTTGTTAAAGAGGAGAGTTTTCAGAGTTTCTTTTTTATTTTCACATTGCAAGTGTTGAGTTTGATGTTAAGGAGGTTGAACTTCTGGAATATTTCATTTTGGTAGAAGTATTTTGTAATAAGTGGAGTCTTTTATAACATAAGTTCCTTTGTTATCCAAATATCTTTTGCTTTTTCAATTTTTGCCTTAATAGCTATTGAAAATTCCTTTTCCATGTTTTCTTCTTTTACATTGTTTTTTCATCAATTTTTTTTTTACTTTCTCCTTGTTCATATAATGCATGTGGTTTTTACCTTTTATCCTATGATGATTTACTATAGGATAACCATGAAGTAAAACCTAAACTCTTTGTGCCACATGTTATATACCATGTGTTATATGCTACATGTTTAAGAACAATAAAGTGAAACTTGAGTTTTAGGGCCTTGGGCCACTAAATGAAAGAATAAAATTAAACTCCTAAGCTTGTAGCTAAAAAATGAAGGAATTAGAGTATGGAGCAACTCTTGAGTGTTCAACCCAAAGAGTGAAATGACAAAAACACAGAATGATGTTAGAACAATTTTAGAGTTTCTACCATCCTAATGCTAAGACTAATATGCAAAATAAAACCAAACATAGTCTAATGTTATTTTAGCATATTAGTGGTTTCACACAAAGATATGGGTACTCTACCAACTAATATAGTATGGAACTTTGGCTTAGACTCAAATCAAATGTAGAACAAGGATAGTCACTTAAGCAGGAGTTAAATTAAACCTTGAGGAATGCATGCTTTGGGCTTTTACCCTTAGTGTCAGGAGTTAGTCTCTATGACAATTATGAAAATTATTAAATATGGAATGGCACTAGATTACAAACTTGAAAGCAACATTATTATGTTCAAGCAACACTATTATGTTCAAGAAAATTTCTACATCCAACTAGCAAATCTAAACACTTTCTATAAATAGTCAGTAGGACCAAATAGAACTAACACAAGGAGCATGATAATGAAAGTGTTTTGGTAGATATAATAAACTATCATTTAATGAGTATTGAAAGACCAATCTCAATATCTTATCAAGCTAGTGTATGACAGAGCAAAAAAGAACTAACAAACCGAACTAAATATATTTAGCTAAATGGACATTTAGGAATTCCTTCCTTATGCTTGTCCGACTAAGTACAGATGCTAAATCAAGTTTATTAACACTTGAACAAGAAGGACTAATAAAGGGTTCAACAATACTAACCTTGTGGCAAAAAGGAAAGAATATTTGAAAGGACTTACCATCAAGTAATTTTCAATATCTACAATCACATTCGTGATAGTTATTTAGATGCTTTAAATTCCTTTTTTTTTTTAAGGTAGAGGGCCATAGATAGGAATTCAGCTCTAAAAATGGAGTGAAAATATGTGATAATAGTATAAAGTCATGATAAATAACATCTATTTTAAGATGCCCCAAAAATGGAGTGAGGATGAGTGATAATGGTATACAACTAGGATTTTAGGGTGAGGACAAGTATAACAAGACCAATGAAATGTTTGGCCCAAACAAAATGAAGTTAAGTAAATATAATAGTGGAATGAAGTTGAATATAATAACACATATAGCAAGTTGAAACAAATTTAATGCTTTAAAATGAGATATTAAAGATATAAAGGACAAATAAAATAAGCATGACTTCTTATATGTTATGTTAGATGATGATGAAGGTTCTTAGTCTGAGTTAATGCAAGTCTTTAAAGTTGCTTAGAAGGAAAATGTAAAGATAGGGTTTATCATTTATTGCAGTGTGTTTAGTGGATTGCAAGTGGTTTAAGCATTCACTAATTGTTGACAAGGTTGTAGCCAGTTTATCAAGATGTTATAAATGTTGATTGATGATTATGGTTTACAATAGAAACCATGGAAAAAATAGAACCAGAAACCATGGATAAGCATAAGTCAAAATATACAAAATCCTGATGAATAAGCTATAACTTCATATGATATTTAATTCTCAAACACTATTGTAAAACTACATAATATAGTTATTAAGATTATCCATATCAATTATGGACAGTACTAGAAATCATGAAATAGAATACATTACCTTTTTAGTATAAATAGTGTTGTGGCTTATAATGGCCTTAATATAGTGATACATTTTAAAATATAATACAAAAAATAGTCTAAAAATTTAATAGTGTGAGTGCATAGAATATAGAAAGGGAATATAGAAAATGTGCATATCAATTAGCCCAAAAACCCTAGCTTATATATAAGAGCAAGTAGTTTGTATTGAAACCAATTTGACGGCTACCAAAATCCCACTACACTAATATATCATAGCTGTACACTTAGACTTTACATCAGAAGACCATCAAAGTTCTTTTGTAGATGGGCTGGGATCTGGAGGAATGTCAGAAGGAGGCATCGACGGATCTGTAAGTGATATTAATTGTTCCTGATCATGTTGTATAAAACGTTTCAATTGGTGCACATATACAATTTTTAGAGGATTAGTCTGCTGAACATCATGCTGAACCTCATAAACTTGTGGTCCAACTTGCTACAACACTCAATACGGTCCTTTTCATTGAGCAAGGAGCCCCCTAGATAAATCACATACCATAAGATGGGAAAAACAGACTAACACCAAGTCATCTACTTTGTACTTTGTAAGTGGACGATGATAGAAGTTGTAACACCGTTATTATCCCACTTGTGTGCGGCCTAAGTGTTTGGCAAACTCTGCTCGAACAAGTGGAAAAATACTCATCAAATACTGATCCCACGACCCAGCATCAGCAGCTTGTGGCAATTTTGAAGGTAAACCTAGCTCTGTTGGTAATATTGGATCACGACTATATAAAAGTTTTGTTTAGTAAAGCACTAACAAAACTCTACACCCCTGTGACATATGCAGGGACTATATATGAAATGGCAAATAACCATCTTAATCCAAATATTGAAAATTCACATACTTCACGATCATTCTTTTGAATGTTTGAACGAGCCGTTCCACCAAACTGTCTGATTGTGGATGATAAGCACTCATGAAAGTGTAGCGTATCCCCAACTGAAACATCAAAACATGAAATGCCTCAGCCATAAATGCAAGACTATTATCCAAAAGAATCCACTCTAAACAAGAATGCTGGAATACCATTCAATTGAGGAGGAAGTATCTAACAGTAGTTGCAGAGGCACTAACAAGAGCACCAACTTCCACCCAATGAGTCAAATAATTATAAGCAATAATAACATATTTATTGTCAAAAGTCGATTGTGGAAAAGGTTCCATAAAATCAAATGCCACAAACTTAAATGGACGGGAAATTGCAATTGACTTCAACTATTTTTCTGTGGCACGAGGGGGAGTATTATGAGTTTGGCACTAAACACAACTATGTATATACTAGATAACATCATGTCAGCCAATAAAAATACCTATGTAACTTCTTAGCCACACGATGATGTCCTATACTCACCTAGAACAAGAGAATCATGGTAAGCATGGAAAAACTATGGAATAAAGACAAAAAGCACCATCAGCCATAAATGATTTTCAAAATTTGTCCCCACAAAATAAAGAAGGCCATCTTTAAGGCAATATTGAAAATGTAAATGCCAGAATGGCAAGTTATTAGCAAGTGATGTAGGATTTTCAAACCCATCTCGAGGCCTTCAAATCCATGGCTTAATCTTTTGAGACTGTGAACCTCATCAAGAGAAGGTAGATCTTGCTCTACACCTTATGGACATTGAACATTAAGTACAACAACTGTCGACGGCACAGAATCCTTGTTTAAAAAATCCACAGATGCTAAAATAATAGACTCGTCAAAAACATGAGAAGAAAGTGAAGAAGGAAGAGGAGCTCAAGAAAGAGCATCAGTATCAATCATAAAACTCCCCAGGCGATGAACAACATTAAAATTATATATATGAAGCTTCAAAGCCCACTGAACAGTATGACCAACCAGGTTCTTCTACTTTAATAATAAAGTAATGGTACCATGATCACTTTCTAATAACGTTCGAGAACTATGTAGATATGTATAAAGTTTCAACTGCTACTAAACACTCCTTCTCCATCATAGAGTAGTTCACCTCTGCTAGTTGTAACATACGGCTTATATATGCAATAGGATGGCGTTGACCAGACACACTCGGGCTCTCTTGCATCATCCAAGACCAATATCAGAAACATTCACGCACAAAATGAAAGATTGAGTGTAATCAGGATATGCCAAAACTGAAGGAATCATCAATAGCTTTTTGAGATCCATGAACATCCGCTCACAATCTAGAGACCAAATGAAAGATGACGTTGATGACTTCAACAACGCTTACAACGGTGCAGTGTGATCAGAAAGATAATCAACAAAACGACTGAAATACTACACTTTGCCCAGGAAGCGTTGCACATCATTCACACACTTTGGAGTAAAGAACCTTAGAACAGCCACAAGTTTGTTAGGATCAACTTGCAAACCCTCACGAGAAATATAGTACCCAAGATAAATCGTGTTCTTGGACCCAAACACGTGCTTTGATCACTTCAACTTTAAACCAACATCCTATAGCTGATCCAACACTTTACAAATATCACAGACGTATTCCTCCCATGTCCCCTCCAAATGGATTAAGACATCATTAATGAAGTTAGCAGTCACATTTAGCATATCGCAAAGAACCTCATCCATCATCTGCTGGAAAGTTGCTGAATTATTGTTCAAACCAAATAGCATCACCAAGAACTCGTATAAACTAAACTGTATACAAAAAGCAATCTTATAAATATCTTTTTTAGCCATCAATACTTGCTAGTACCTAGAAGCAAAATCTAGCTTGGTGAACCAACAACTTTTCCCTAGACAATCCAAAAGATTAGCAATATAAGGAAAAGGGTAAACATCTGGGATCATCACTTCATTTAATGGACAATAGTCAATGTAGAAATGAATACTCCCATCAGACTTCATCATAATGTGAGGTTTACATGCCTAAGGACTCCGTAACTTTTGAATAACACTTTTTTCCAACATCTCTTTGACGTTTGCACGTAAAATCTTGATCTCTTTAGGTGATCGACAACAAACAGAAACCTTAATAGGACGAGCATCCTCAGTTGGAATCAGATGACGTGTGGCAATCTTAGCCCCAAATGATAGGTCATATTCAAAAAGATCCGCATACTCCTTAATGAGCCAGTCAACCACTGCAACACAAAGATTGTCAGAGGGATCGGAAAAGGGAATAGTGGAACAAGATGGAAACATAAAAGGAAGTAGTAGAGAGATAAAAGTAATGGAAGCAAATGTAAAAACATAGGGATGAAGAAGTACAAAAGTGAAAGGAATGGATGAAATATAAGGAAATATGAGATAAGGGGGAGAAGCTTCAAAGTTACACTTGGCATGATTGTGTTGCAACCAATCTATACCAAGGATGAGGTCAAAAGCTTGACTTGACATCACCCACAATGACTGCAACCCAAGTACAAGATTGCCCATATGCACAACTAGGTCCACTTCATCCCATGCACATGCATGTGTACAATCATTGCCATAAAGAACTCCACCACACAACACAAGTGTAGATAGCAATGTGTGGCAATAGGTCAAGCAATAGAAGATAAACTTGAATCTATATCAACCAATATGGAGAGAATAATAAGAAACCTCTTGTTATAAAAATGAACTTAGAAAGTAAACACTAGATGAATTAGTGCCGAGTAAACCTTCTAATGATACTCTTGAAAGAAAGATGGAGGGCTTCACTAACTTATTCATGCAAAATCCCTCTATTACTTGTGTGATTCCTTGTTTCCCAGATACATCTCGGTGTCCAAACCCTCCACTACAGCAACACCAATAGAATATTGTTGACACCAAGGTCTTCACCTAGGAAATGGAGGCTACTAATCTGGAAAATGCTGACAACACTGATAAGTGTGACCAACTTTATCACATATCCAGTAGTGAATATCACGGCCACGACCACGTCCTCACCCTTGTCCTTGGGCTCAAATAGTAGCAGCATCAACTTCCATTGGAACACGACCATCACCCACAGGAAGTGGAACTGAAGGATGTGTAGCAAGAAGTGGAAGAAGTGACGTCTCATAACGTTGTACCAAGTGAAGAACATCATTAAAGGTGGCTGGAGCAAGTATATGCACAAGTCTGACAAGATCTTGATGAAATATTAGCCACAACATTCCTAATTTGATCCATTCTGATATATTTGGCTTCGCACGAAGCAAGAGGCTTTAGAAATGAATACCAAATTGCATCACCAACTCAAATGTCCCTTAACAAAGACAATGCAATTATTGGAAGGTGTCATCACAATTGTCGACATGTCAGAATGTGTGTTTGAAGACATCCGGGAAAACACTCTAATCCCTATGAGTGGTTGCATTCAAACCATTGTACTGTAAGCCACAAATTTTTCCTTTCCAATTTGCCAGCTTACCTCGTCTATCCGTCCAACACCGCCTTGGCCTTTGCTAAGTTCCCTTGCCAAGGTTCTCGCCTATGGTACCAGCTCCTACTTGGTCTCAGCTACTTACTGCACGAGCAATGGAGTGTTAGCCATCCATCTACGGATTCCCAAATCACTCCCAATCCCCCTCCCCGGGTTAGACTGGACTTAAGGTTCGGCTACACTCCCTGCAAGCACAAGCAGCCAAGCACACCAAGCTTCCAGGTTCCTAACTTCCCTCGGTACCACAAGACTTGATCATGGGACCCTCTAAATCCCAAGTCTTGAGTGCAACACTTGCTTCGGGACGCCGGGGCGAAACACCGTGGCCTAGCGGCCCGGTATGGGTACCTCTCGCCCTCCACTTCCATCCCGAAGGAATTTCCTTTCCAATTTGCCAGCTTACCTGTACCACTACAGTGTCATCCTTTGGAAACACGTGGGAAACTCACGCAAATGTCAAGCACCATCCCAAGAATGATATGTGGCAATCACTGTGAAGTGATCAAACCAATAGTACATATTATCCCCAAGATTCCCACAAAAGAACTCTGGCCGAATGCAAGGATTAGCATCAAGAGCAAGAGGAGTTATACCACGTGTTGTGAATGCCATTATCAACTGAGTTTGGTTGTTTAATTGCAAGCACATAGCATCAAGCAATTGTACCAACTACTAGTCCAAAGTCAAAGGAGAAGGAAACTGCTACTTTGCCATGAAGATGAATGAAAAAAAAAGAGTTAAAGAAGAAAAATGAAAAAAAATTAGAAGGAAAGGGAGATTTAGATAATGCAAATGCTAAATTTAAACTAAAATCCTAGAAAGAACAAAAGAAAGGAAATGGAAAAAGCTATATCTAGATGTAAATTTAAACTAAAATTCCAAATCTAAGCACTCTTTAAAGACAATCTAAAGTGCCCCTCATCTCCACCAATGTGAATGCATAGAATATGGAAAGGGAATATAGAAAATATGTATATCAATTAGCCCAAAAATTCTAATTTATATACAAGAGCGAGTGGTCCGAATTGAAACCAATCTAACAGCTACCAAAATCCCATTACACTAATATTAGTATATGGCATCATAGCTGTACACTTGGACCTCACAATAGAAAATAAAATTTAAGATGATTTCTTAATAGAATATTTATTGTTGATATATTTAATATTATCAAATTTTATCTTTTCAATTTGATAGATATATCTGAAATGAAAAATACATTAGATTTAATCTCATTTTATAAGTAGCACTTCTAAAAAAACTTTAGTGGGTTTAGGGTTTAGGGTATCTCTTTAATAGCTAAATAATAACTTTGCCAAAGTATACAACAACTTTGCCAAGCTTCTAGTGTCATAGCTCCTAAGCTAAAATTGAGCAAGCTTTAGTGCTATGGTTGTAAGAGCTACGGCCAGGTTATGGCTGCTATGCCATGATTAGGCTCAATGTTGTGAATGCGATTGCAGGTATTAAAAATTACTTGTCATTAAGTACTTTTAAATGTTCTTTTTTTACTATCATGATAGCAAGAGGTCAGTATTTCTAGATCCTTTATCAGTCTCCACTCAACCTAATTGAGAAATTGGTCATTACATGTGCATTTGGCTAAAAGAGTATAAAAATGAAATTTCTAAATGCTATTAGTCAAACATATTTGATCTAGTTAAAGAAATTCATTAATTGATTTGCACTTGCTAGTGTTAGGACCTTTGTGATATTAAGTTTGATCCCTCAATACTTGCTAAATGATAACTTATTATATTTGCCAAAACACCCTTGCTATCATACCTTATTTGTTTGGTCTTATTGGTTATTTATGAAAATCTCTAGATTTGCTAATTAGAGTGTAGAGATTGTCCTAAATATGTTAGGCTTATAGTACCCATATCTTCATATTAGGCCACTGATATGTTTAAATAATACTAGATTTTATTTGGCTCTATTTTGCATACTAATCTTGATATTTGGATGTTGGATGCTCTAAATTGTTCTAATGTCATTCCATACTCTTGTCCCTTCATTCTTTGAGCTGAATGCTCAAAAGTTATTCTATACTTTGGTTGTTTCACTCTTTGGCTATATGCTTAAAAATTTAGCTTCATTCTTTCGTTTAGTGGCACAAAGCCTTGAAATTTAGATTCCCTTGCATTACCCTTGGATATGTGGCCAAGGGTTTACATTCCACACTATCCACCATAGATACCATAAAGCTATTAGGGAAGAACCCTTATGAGATTGTGCTAGATTAACATTCCATCTAACAACTTACCAACTTACCAATGCAATTGAAAACCTCACCTTTTTTAACTAGTATGTATTGTAAGAGGATCCACAATATATTTATTAGAATTGGCATCTCAATTGAGTTTAGTAGTATGTTTTCTTTCTCATTGCCTCTTAATTGTAGAAGCCACCACCATCACCAAGATTGCCACCACTAAGCCTACTTGTAAGCCACAAATTTTTCCTTTCCAATTTGCTAATTTACCTCGTTTATCCGACTAATATTGCCTTGGCTTTTAGCTAAGTTCCTTCGCCAACGTTCTCACTTATTGTACTAACTCCTACTTGATCCTACTTGGTTTCAACTACTCACTGCATGAGCAATGGAGCATTAACCATCCATCCACGGATTCCCAAATTTCTCCCAATCCTTCTCCCCGGGTTAGACTGGACTTAAAGTTTGGCTACACTCCCCGCAGGCACAAGCAGCCAAGCACACCAAGCCTCTTCCCTTTCGGGAGTGGGAGCTACTCTTGAGCACTTTCTTGGGTGGCCCCTCCGGCACCACTTGAGTCCATGCTCACTCCCACTCAAGGCCCCTCAGTCCTAGTTTCAACCTCAAGTCAATTTGGAAGCACCACTAGAGAATTCCTTCAAGACTGGTTCCTAGACCTCACTATCTCTACTATACTTTTGGAACCCCCTGCAGCCCCCCCCCCCAGGAGACACATGCTTTGGGGTTTCACCCCTTGACCTGTATTAGTACTCAGACTCGGTCTCGGACTCGATCTCGGACCCGACTTTAGACTTAGTCCTAGACTCGATTTCAAACTTGACCTCATACCCAATCTCAGACTCAACCTCGGACTCGGTCTTGGACCCGATCTCGGATCTCGGACTCTATCTCGAACTCGGTCTCAAACTCAGTCTCGGAGTCGGCCTCGGACTCGATCCCGGACTCTATCTCGAATTCGGTATCAAACTCGGTCTCGAACTCGGTCTTAGAGTCGGCCTCAGACTCGATCCCAGACTCTATCTCGAACTCGGTATTAGAGTCGATCTTGGACTCGATCTGGGACTCGGTCCCATTTGATAAATTCTTTATCATTTCTATCGTGCTTTCGGGGATCCTTTAGCCTAAACACCTTGGGAAGTTAGTTCCTTACACTATTCCAATTCTCTGCAATATTATGATTTCTTGAGGATTAAAGATACAATGAAGTGGTTTTAAACTATAACTATAAATAATGGTAGTAAATAAAAGCTCTATTTCGTTAAAGTGGGATTTATTCAGTAAAATGGGACTAGGTACAAATTTTCAAGTATTTGAAAATGACGTGAAATTATATGTTTTTTGTCCAGGGGCTAGACATATCTGGGGCATGGTGACTAGCGCGGTGACTTTGTGTCCAGACTGAGTCCATCTGGTTGTATAATAAATCTCATTGTCAAGGTGAACAAGCCGAATCTGAAGCTAAAGAAGAGCGATGGCATGCACGCACACACTATTTGTTTGTTCATTGAGCGTGTGGTGAGCTTTCCAAGATGAACGTCATTCCTATTAGCCAGACATATAACTTAATGGTGAGAACATTTAGATATTATTCAATGTTATCTTTTTCTAACGAATCTAATTGTGAAGGTGTAGCAAGAGGCATTGCTAGTCTGGAGAAGTCATTTAACTCATTTGACCCTTAGTGTATTTTCATGAAACTAAATAACATTCATATTATTAAGGAATTTCTCTAGTACCTTTTTTTTACGACATAGAGGCTTGCATTTCTTTCAAAGGTGATTTAGTAAAAGGCCTGAGGGCACATGCCATTCTATTTCTTAGACCGGTATTAAGATATACTAGTGCAAAGGGAAAAAGGTATTTGGTGATCAAGTAAATGGCATGAGGGCACACGCCATTATAAGCCTAAGCGCTAGTGGACACCTCCTTTTTGGTACTCTCAGCGGTACTATCATCCTTCTCCAGGTTAGTTGTTTTGCTTTGGATTGTTGTCTCTGACATTACTGGGGCGTTCTCGATAGTTGTTAATGTTGCCGTTTGTTCAGAAAAATGATCACCTGGAGTATAGTACGGGGAGTTTGGAAGACTTATATATTCTACATCTTCACCTATCTCCTTCTCCGTCTCCTTTTCTGCCTCACTTACAGATTTTGTGCTTGCCATGAGAACGCTCTTCACCCTAAAATATGGAGTTCGTTATGTTATAAAAGGAAACCAACACACACGCTGCAAGGGAATGATGGTACATAAAGCACGTAAGCCCACAATATGGGTTTATGTGCCATTAATATGGGCCACACGCCATATTATTAGATTTATGCACGTGTGATTGGTAAATGCATATGTCACATCATCTTTGTTTTACCTCACACACTATATCAGGCCTAATGAACCATATCACATGTGCGCACATGCTATATATATAGAGAAGTTTTATGCAAGGATAGAAAAATTCAATGCATGATTGTGGAGAGCAATGGCATGAAGCCACATGCTAAATAACATTTTAGAGAAAGAATTAAAATAGAAACATGCAAACAGTACTGAGTGGACCAAGACTTAGAAGTGCACAATTGAATGAGGTATTTCTAATAAATATTTCACTCACCTCATATAGGAATGGCTACCACTCTCAAATGGCGTATCGCCTTATGCCATCACCTCGCAATTTGTTATAACAATCCGATGAATTCATATTCGGCTTGTTCACCTTGAACTTTAAGTAAGATTTGCTAGAACAACTAAGAATTTATACTTGTTATTTGTATCATCTCACCTAGGAATGGCATAAGGCCATATGCCATCACGCCTCCTCTGATTCAGATTCAGATTGTTCACCTTGAAATAAAATACATTAGAAACTTAGTAAAGGAATATTAATGAATCTCACCTTGAACCCGGGTTATGAATACTCTTGCTGCATCTCTTGTATGGTCTGGCAAGGTGATGGTGGCACTCTGCTTCCGCATCCAACCATGCACAACATTATCCACCAATATGCTCATGCTGGGATCCCTTGGATTCAGCACCCATCTCTTTTCTAGGCAATCCTTCGTATATCCGGAACTTGGCTTGAACCACTCCACAGTTACATTGAAGGAGTTAGTTTCTGCGTCCTCCTCTGCATCAGTTATGCAACGCCCCACCCATATCATTTGTTTTTTATTACTGGGTCTGACAAGCACGACCATTCCTTTGCAGACCTGTACTGGATTGAATGCTGAATCCGGCTTCTTGTTCCTCGGCCCACAATAGTGATCCTCAACATCGTTATCTGTCACTGCATTTCCAGAGGACATTGTTCTGCTACTATCTGGTGCTCTGGGTTCTGGCCAAAAGGACTCTTCCAATTCTTCATATACAACCGGCCCATTTTGGATAGCAGATATAATCTTCTCCCAGTATTCGAGCAAAGGCTTGCACCTCTTAAAATAGGATTCTCCACCAAACACCAACCCCCTCTTCCAGAAGGCAATATGCTGTCTAATCCCGGCCACTATACTTTCCTGGTCTTTGAGTCCATCCGGGTGCATCAGCCGTGGGGAACCCTGAGGAATCATAGGTTCCCCAGTTATGGGATCTCTCTTGAAGAGTTCAATGCCATCCACTAGCAGCCACACTGTGTCCCATTCTCTCATCTTGTACCTCATCACTGGAGCACCGTCACGCATGCTGAAATGAAACTGAAGAGGCTTGGAGTGGCCAATCAGCGTTTCGGATCCGTCCCTGATGTAGCCTCTTACAAACCCCTTAAATTCTGGAACCTCTGTCACAAGTGCAGCTTCAACAGTGCCTTTGATGCAATTTTGGAATTCATCGTAGAGTTGTGGGAGGGTGAGGACATTGGATCGCCGGAGGGACTCTGCCAGGTGACTGAACATGGCATCGACGTCTTCATGAGTGTGCCCAACCATGAGAAAGCCAAGTGTAACCGTTTCAAATATGCCTTTGGCAACAAGCATCGCCAAGTACGCGAAGACGTACATGTTTTTGTTCTCACTGCCAGCATTGTCTGTTTGGAGCAGAAGATGGGGTGGAAGGCCACATCGGCCGCAAGAACTTCCTTGAGATTCTGCTTTGTTTGGATGAGGCTGTGCATTCACCGGGCGACCAGCCTCGTCGGAATGGCATGAGGCCTCACGTGATAACCCTACAATCTGA
>NW_003314263.1:1000316-1043621 GCF_000143415.4 Selaginella moellendorffii
ATGCCTATGAGCGATTATGCCAAACAGAGACACAGGCAGCTGCATGGATGAAGAGATTGCCTTGGGGGCAGGATTGAGTCGAGGTAAGCACGTCTTTTTCTGGTCCATTTTGTCGTGGATGATGCAGAGGTAAGAGTTAGGTCTCTCCATGGAGAGAATCCTGTTATGATAATATGCAGTCCTGCAACTTCTGTGCTCGATGTTGTGGTCGAGCCGCCTTCTAACCAACGTCTCTCGCTCTTGAGCGCTGCAAGAATTCTTCGACAAAGCCATTTTGATAGCAGTGCACTCGTCACACTTTGAAAAGCTGGAGTACTTTCCTATACTCACATCCCTGAACCTGTTGCTCCACAATCTACTAAATCTAGATTGGCTCAGCTTCCTGTAGCCATTACTCTAGAGTTCCCGATTCACATCTTCCAATATGGCCCCCTTGGTATACATGGAAGGGAGAACTCGTTGGGTGTCTCGTGTTCAATCTTCCAAGAGGCGGGTTTTATGTGGTTGCTGCTCGCTACATGTCTCGACAAACCTCTTGAAGATTGCCTCTCCATATACAACATGACCCCTGGTTTTGTGCGTACCGTCGTTCCCATGGACTGCCTGTTGAACCCTTTGTTCCTCGAACTCAGTTTTGATTCTGTAGAATGTGCTTCGAGGGACTCCATAAATGATTCTCCATGCCTTCATGCAGACCAAACCCCTCTGGAAGACTATGCCCCCCACCTGATGTTCTGAAGTATCAACAGATGACCGTAATGCCTCATACACAAAATTGCGAGCTGCCTTCCAGGACAATGTCTTGTATCTTGCTCTCTCCTCTTCAATAGCATCCCAATCAGCATGTTGACAGTACCTCCTCTTGCAACAAGCAACTGTCGAGACCATTCGAACCTCCATCGCCATTTTCTGCCTTTTCGGTTCGTTGCTCAGATCCCTTTGGCTGCGCTGTAGGAAGGTGTACTTTCTTTTCCCATGAAGAGATGTTCTGTCATCAGTTGTAGTGGTGTTTGATTGTGAATCCTTCACATTCTCAAACACTAAATGCCTCAATTTCCACCGCACAATGCTTCCAATAGTTAGACTGTTTTCTTCTGTGTCAACAACCTCTAAAATCGCAACTCCAATATCATCCCAGCCCAATTCTTGATTAGCAACCGCATCTCTTGGATCGACAACTGTGGCTAAGCCCTCAGCTACCACCTCCCCCTTGGGGTTGTTTAGAAACACCTTTGCCTGAATCCATGTAGCACGGTTCTTAAGATCCACGGAGGGAACATGTGTCGCACTTGCGCTGTCCCCAACATCTGCTTTCTTCTGAAGATTTTTCAAGGCAACAACAACATTTACCCCAACGACCATCTCTCCTCGTTCAATAGTGACCACATTCCCATCGAAAACAGTCTCTACTGATACAACAGCATTGCCTTCCCCAAGCCTTTGACAGTGTATAACAAAGTTCCGATCCATAGACACAAGGGTCCCTTTTGCAACTCTCTTCCCACCATTCAAAATGTAAACCTTTTCCCCAACCCTGAAGGCCATTCTGAAAGTGCAGAAAAGAAGTTAAGACCATACAAAAAATGATTGGAGAATGGCCTAAATCATAATATACCAAACAACCTCAATAGCATGAGGCCACATGCCATTATTCAAACATGCTATTGACACCCACGTGAAATTTCGCATTCACAAAATTGGCATGAGGCCTCATGTCATCTTGATATACACACAGCTGCAGGCAAGTAAAAACATACATGACAATACGCTAGCCATGAAATTGCAAGGGCCCAAGATGGCATGTGGCCTCATGCCATTTCTAAATGTGGTCCTAAGCCATTCCATGGTGAACATACCAGGAAGCACAAGTGCCGAATATCAAGAGGAAGCGGTAGCCACACCAAAGATAGTGCAGCTCGCAACACCGCAACTACTTGTAGCACCGCTCGCAACACCGCAACTGCTCGTAGCGCCGCTCGCACAAACTGCCACTCGCATAAACTGCCGCTCGCAATGGCGCTCGCAATGCCGCAACCGCTCGTAGACGCATAAACCACAGCTCACAACGCCGCTTACACAAGCAGCGCTCACTGCGCTCAGCGGAACCAAGAACACAGCATACAAAAATGATAGACCTAGGAATGAGTTCGAGAATTCAAAAATAACACACGCTTGAACGTCACATCAAATACTCTGACAAACCAGATCTTATGATTCCTCTGACAAATTTCAAACTGAGTAGCTTCTAGACTTTGCTGTCGGAGGTTGAACTTTGTCACATCATGTCCTTGCCTTGATCCAGCTGTGCCATGTCAGTGATTCGAACTTTGCCATGCCATGTCAGCGATCCGCGCCAAGATTATTCACCGTGTAAAGGAATAATTATGCTGTGTATGTACGTCCATTTATGGCAATATAAGGCCACACGCCATTCAAAGAATAATGCTAGTCAAGCATTTTTTGGTGCATTTTTGGGTTCAAAATTGCATGAGCCCACACGCTATAAAGTTTACCTGTACCAAAAATAGAAACAGCTTTATTTACTTGGGAATTTAAGTGGTTGAGGCATTTTTAAACTTACAAACACATGCCCTACTTACATTCCTTTGGTTGCTTAAAATTCAAAAATATTATAAACCTTTCTTTTTGCATTTTCAATGTTTTCAATTATGGTTTTTGATTTTCGCAGGACCAGCCTAGTAATCTATTTGCATCCCGTCATGTTTATAGCTAGCTTTCGTTTGTCCCCTTCGTTGGCCTGAGATACATCTGCTCAGAATCTGCCTCTTACAGCATTTGCCCAGAAAGGGCATCTTTCTTCACGCAACATTTGCCACATGTTTAGGGTTAGGGTTTAGGGTTTAGGGTTTAGCAATTCAGTAGTTTGATAAACATGCAAATACAGAACTTGATGCAAAATCCTTTGATATGTCACAATGCCCCTAGGACCATAAACACATTTCAATAGAGAGGGTCCTTTCATTTCATAACTCCTTACGTAGATCTTGGTGAAACCAGAGTTAGTGAAGTTGGTTTCTTGTGATCCCGCATCTGATTGTGATGTCCCTTTGCAGTGTCGATGGAAAGGTCAATGCACACCAAACTGTAGAATCTTGGAGCAAAATAACGGTCGGATCTATGGCAAATGCCCCTGAAACATTGTAAGGCTCGTGTGGTCTCATGTGGTGTCCGATCGAGATGCTTCTTTGCAGGGTCATCAAGAAGGACATTGTATACCATTCTGTAAAATTTAGTTGCGATCTAACGGTTGGATCTCCAGGAAACTCAAAACAATCTCGCGCGTGTCAGAATATTCTAGGAATATACTCCTATGTGCTCCTGAAAATGGCATGCGGCCCCACGCCATTCAAGAGATAACGCCAGATGACGCCGAGCATTTTTTGGTGCATTTTTTGGGATCAAAATTGCATGAGCCCACACGCTTGAACGTCACATCAAATCCTCTGACAATTTATTTAGCTGAACATCTGGCATTTTTGGAAATACAAGATGCTTTGGAATATCCAATCATGCATGGTATAAATATAGCGAGGGTATTAAATGATATCCCAATCATGATCTTTCTTTTGGATTTCGCGTGCATGCAGTCCGAGGAATGATGACGTTGCGGATTTCTTTTGGATTTCACGCATGCGCGCGCCGATCCAGAAATTAATGGTGGCGCCCAAGTCCGAGGAATGATGACGTGGCGGGATTACCAACCGTCGTGACATTTTGCGCGTGTGAGGTTAGGTTTTGCATTTTGCTTCGTACTCGCGCTCGCACACTCGCGCTCCCACTTCTCTACAGGTTTCTCGTGTGCATCGGCGTCCACTCGCGCTTGCATCACACTCGCGCTCACATCGTGCTCGTGTGCATCGGCGTCCACTTCAAGACACACCTAGTTTGTAACTTCACCGCCAACTCCGCCGCCCACTCCGCCACCCACACGCAGCCCACTTGGCGTCCCGGGAGATTTCAGCACCACTCTCCAACTGTAAGTGGCAGAGTAGCCTTGCTGCTACGATCCGCTGCACACACAGTGCACATTCGCCAGCGAGTCCGGTTGTCACGCCTCCATTCGGCTTCAAATGGTAAGTCTTTTAGGCCAAGTAGAAAATGGCATGAGGCCACATGCCATTCAGTAGCAACATTGGCATGCACCGATTGGGCTCTCGAGTGCAGTCCGGTTACAGATGGCGTGTAGCCTCACGCCATCTTAGGATGCAGCCTCAAGACATCTGATGCAGTGGTGAATGGCGTGTGGCCTCACGTTATTTCCAGCTACTAGCTTTTCATCTGTCAGCTCTAATTGTTGTGCATTTCTGAACAGGCGAGGAATTGCGTTCTTCTTCCAGTCACTGTCAATGTGGATGCAGAGAAGGGGGAGGAGCTCACCAGTTGGACTTTCGAGATGGAAGGCGAGGATCTGAGGCTGTACAACACAGATGGTGGGAGAAAAGAATGCATGGGGATCTTCATCCAAGTGACAGACACTCCATGCAGTTCCATGCAAGAATATGGATTGGCACTTGTGGTAGAGACAGCGTCTGCCTTCAAGATCCACCTTGCACATCCTAGCGGCTTCCCGGAGGGGGGCAGCGGCTATGAGGAATTCCTAGAGGGAGCTAGGGAGAGGTTGTCCAGGAGGCCCACAATTTCAAAGACACTGCGGGTCTATGAAGATCACATGGAATCCACGGACCTCACCTACGGCGATGTTCAAAAACTATATTCCAACATTGAGCCGTTGAGAGTGACTCCAGTTCGCGAAGCAAAGGGGAAGGGGGTCGATCTGGAAACTACCTCGAAGCAGAAAAGGGTGGTCAAGCTCAAGCCGATGTCTGACTCTCCTGCTCCAAAAAAGAAGCTACTCAGTGATGCCATTGCCTCGGGTTCAAACACTACACCCACCAAAAAGAAGAGCCGCAAAGAGCAGAAAGAGCAAGAAGAGGCAGCAAAAATCGTCGCAGATAATAGTACTTGTTACTATTCCAACAAAGTATATACAATCGACGTGAGCCGTATCGACATCCAAAGCAAATACAACCACAGGCTAGTATCTGATGAGTGGGTGGAGAAACTGAAGCAGAAGATGCTGGCAAGTCCAGTAACACCCGACATCGCAGACGTGATCCCCTACTACCGAACAATGAAGGGCGAGACGAGGTTTCCAGACTTGATCAATAGGAAGGTATTGGACGATCAGAACATCCGGTTCTATGCCGTCTCCGGGCAGCATTCTAGCTTGGCGATGCAAGAGATAGTTGTGGATATTATGGTGGGCGAGGAGGTGTAAAAAGTCTTCAAGACAAGAGTTGTCCGCCTGATAAAAGGCAACTCGCCCCTCCGATCTATCATATACATCTCCCACGCGCAGAATGTCAAGCAAGAAACGTGCTACAAATCGGGTCTGCACGAGACATTGGCACGAACACGGAAGCTCTGGGTTCAACTGAAGAAGCCACAAAAACCAGGACAAGGACGTGCACTAGCAACTAGCGCCTGGCAGGTAAGCCTCGTTGCATGTGGCATAGCATGTGGCCTCACGCCATTTCCATTGCAGGAATTCTCGAGTCTTCTCTCGAAAACACTGGGGGTCAATGACACACTCAGCATCCATAACATTCTACTCGCGACAAAAGTTGTTTTTGACAAATGGGTAGATGTGCTGAGGAGGTACCATGACGGGGAGTTGCCAAACTCAATGGGTGTGGAGGACGGCCGGAAGCCCAATGATTTGAAGCTCAACGCCTTGCGTTTCTCGCGGTCTCTAGACGACGATGACCTTCTGACAGTGGCTAATGCTCTTCTACGTGGTGAGGTAGTCTTCAACAAGACCAAAATGACTCCCGGCCATATTGTGACATACAAGGACTTGTGCACGACTCTGAGAGCTCGTGCGCTATTGGAGGATTGGATCTTCGAGCAAGTGGCCGTGGAGAGGGTGAGCATCGACACCACGCAAGAGATGATGGAAGCGCTGGAGTTGTCAAATGAAGACATCGACAAGTACGTGAAGGGGGCCCCCAAGTTCATCGATCTGCTGCGGGATGCCACGAAAAGTAAAGCTGAGAAGTTGGATCAGTATCCAAATTTCATTAAAATTGATGTCGACCGCCGGCTTCAGAAACAGCTCGACCCCGCAGCAGAGGCCTATCGAGAACCTTACCGGGTATACTTGAATTCAGATGAGGATCAAAGGTGGAGGAGCATCGTTTCCCGCGGAGATGAGCAGGTCAAGAACATCTTTTGTGTGATGGACTTCACAAACGAGGAGATCACTCATGCAGACGAAGTCAGCTCCATCATTGACTTAATGGTAGGACTTGCGAAGGTGGAATCTTCAGTCCACTATATGATCTACGACTCCGAATCCTATCACAAGTTCTGGAAGGCTTTGAACGAGGTGAAGGCTCGGTTGAAAGGCAAGGAGATGCGGGAGATCCATGGGATAATGGCTAAGAAGAAGATACCGACGAATGTCCGCATCTTCACACTCGCCCTTGTTATTGGTCCTGTAGCAGAGTGGGACTGGAGTGACTTCCCAGCTTCGTTCGACAAGGCTAATCGAATTGATCTGAGGGAGGTCAATTTACCCGTGCCTGAGGAACTAAAGACGGCTATGGAGCTTTCGAATCCAAAGAAAGCTCCAGGTGCAGCATGGGAAATGCTTAGCTGGGTCTTCAACGCAATAGCGGGTGGGTCACCTACTTCCGACTCCAAGGGCAAATGCGTTGTCGAGTACAACTGCGGCGGACTATTCTTTCGAGCCGCACTACTCAAGGGTGTCCCGTGTGTTGCGGTGACAAACTCCATTGAAGAGGTGACTTCAATGGAGCATATAATTACAGTTGCCAAAGAAAAACAGTATCTTCTCTGCGAACCTGGTGAGTACACACTTTAAGTTTAAATGTTATCTCACAAGCTCTGTATGCAGGAGCATGGCCACCCCCAGATGCTGAAACGGCGTTAACAGCTATTGTTGAAGATACCCATGTTGGGCCGAGCTCACAACCTGCACAAGGTAAGGTCACGTGAGGCCTCACGCCATTTTGATTATAGATCGTTGTGAATATTCAGACACGAGGACTGAAAAGCGCACTGGTGGCGCATCGAAGAAGGACAAACAGACAAGCAATAGGAAAAAAGGAGGTACAAATTATATTTGCAATGGCGTGTGGTCTCATGCCATTCCTTGCAGGAGAAACGTCTTCAAAGGCAAAACAGGCAAGCACCAGCCAAGCTCAAACTGACAGTGGTCATAAAAAGCGAAAGCACGTTGGACAGTCGTCGAGATCAGAGGCGTTTGATTCGAAAAGGAAGAAGGGCAACGAAAAGATGATAGGTAATGCCTCGCGGTTATGGTGTGTGTGCTCATGCCATTCATTGCAGATCAAGGGCTGAGTGAAAGCAGGCAGTCACCACCTCATGACTCAGATTCCTATGGCGGACTCCCCTTCCCCAATCTCAATGGAGAGGTACAATGGATGAGGGAAGCTTTTCAAGTCAGGGCCACGTTTTTCTCATCTCGTCGTCTTCGAAGGGTGCAAGAACATGCAGAAACCATGTTAAGACAGTCGGGTGAGGATACGGTCCTAGGTCACGCACTAAAACAGGCTATGGATGTCTTGTATTTTGAGATGGAGACTCGGCCAGATGATTTTCCCAAGATGGTCCTGGAAGAACAAGCCATCCAGCCTGAGCAGCCTATGGAAGAAATGCAGGAGGGGGATGAGGAGTCAGAGAAAGATAATGAGCAGGAAGAGCAGAAGGACGAAGAGGAGGACAAAGAAGAGGAGGACGAAGAAGAGGAGGACGAAGAGGACTTGGATGGTCCTCACAATGGTGACGATCACAATAACGACGACGACGATGATGACGATGATGGCCAGCCTGAGGTGGCCAAAGAGCAGCGGAGGAAGGTCATACAAGACAAACCATCAGGTAAATAATAGTACATCCATTCCTAACCTTTTACCATTTCTAACATTGTCCATGTAGGTCGCAGAGCAAATGGTAAGTAGAGATTATTCAGTTGAATTTACAAACTCTAGCCTTTAGTGTCGAGGAAGGATAGTGCCAAGCAAGGGTCGAAACGTATGTCCAATCCTTCAGAATCAGCAGTGCGCCCAAGTGATATCGGTCTTAGTTCCTCAATAGCAGTTGATGGTAAATACAGTATAATCGATTCAATGTGCTAATGAGTTTGTTTTTAGTAGCACGGGAGGATACCATCTCAATCGAAGGGAGATATTTGGACATGCATATGGATCCGCCAGTGGACTTTACTTGGCTGCAAGAGTCATCAGAGCTGGTGGAGGCTACTATCCATATCAACGCCAAGCAAGCTGACCACGCTCCACTTGATGCTGCCCATACCACTGAGTCAATCTTGTCCACGTATCCAACTGACGGTGACCAGGCGCCATTGGACCCACATGAGGCCGCCCCAGCCGCCGAGCCGGTCGTATCCTCATTTCCAACGGACTCAACGTGTGCCCAATCGTCTGACTACGTGCCGTTGGAACCTCCCTACACCGCCCCTGCTGCCTGTTTGGTCATGTCCACTTTGCCAACGGAGGCACCAGCTGAAATGGCGTGTGATCACACGCCATCGGAACCACCCCATGCCACTGTTGAGCCAGTTGTACCAAAGTCTACAGCTGAAATGGCATGTGCCCACATGCCATCGGATGCGATTGACCCCACATTGCAGAGGAGAGTATTTCCGCCCTTCACGTTTCCTCGACCAAAACCCTCTCAACGACCATCGGGAGCAACATTCGCTAATATTGTAGATGGTAAAATTGACTTGTACCATTTTTTATGCTGACGCATTTCATTTCAGAGTCACGGCGAAGGTACTGTATCGTTTTTGATCTGAACGGTGTCCTTTTCTCCCATGAACGTGGCTCGTCCTCGAATGTCATTGCACCCTCCAAAGCCTGCGGTCGCAAGTTGGTCAAAAGAGACAGATTCACATTAATCACACGGGAGAAACTGCGGGATCTAATAATGACCATGCAACACTTAAAACAGAGGGTCGGGTTCAATTTGCAATTGGGAGTTTGGACATCCATGATGCGCCACAATGCATTAACGTTGCTACAGATGATGCATGATCAGACGCGAGTAATATTACCATTTGACTTTCTCCTAACGCAGGAGGATTGCTTGACTATGGTCCATGTGAGGGGTAGCAAGCCCATCTTCGTCAAGCTAGAGGCTGTAGTGATGAACCGGACTGCTAGCTCAAGTGAAATCCTCATCATCGATGACTCGCCGATTAAAACTGCAGCAAACACGCACACATATGCAGTGCACCCCATCTCTTGCAGTATGGAAACTAGGGAGAAGAAACCGTATGTTCTGGGGGACCTTGCAAAACGGCTTGGAGCAATGGTGATAGAGAACCGGCCAGTCCAGGAGGTGGCTGCAGAAATCAACCAAATGGCAGATGGAACGGTATATCAGAAGCCATTTGATCGGACAGACACCAGTCATCATTTATGGCATGTATATTGTCTAGCCAAGCACTATCCGCATCTCCATAATCTGCTCAACCGGATGGGTTCTTCGACCACTGAACATGAGCGTGGACGTATTAGAGAAGAGATGGCATTACTATTGGGTTTAAATCCTGATAGTGTGGAGAGTGATGAAATTCCAAGATTATTGTATAGGCGTTGGAGGCAAAAAATAACAGTCTGAGATGGCATGTATTTATTTTAAAATGTAACTTATTATGGCATGGGGTTCCATGCCATTGTATTAATATTAAAAGACAATTCTTTGAGAGGATTTGCATTATACTAGAAGTGTTACAGAATGTTATTGGAAGTCTACGAAGTTGTTTTATTAATAATGGGAAAGTAAAGATTGAATGGGGACTTGGGCTCCACCTAGACTCGGAGCAACTGAGCCAATATTAAAATGATGGAAAGAAATTGGACGACGATGACAAGGAGAAGAGAGAGGTGAAGCAGTGGCAGGGGGAGGAGAAGTGATTGAGTAGACATTTCCTTGTTTAAAATAAAATGGCATGTGCCTCAATGTAGTTGAATTTTGTTATATTTATATACTATATAAAGGTTTGGAAACCTTATTTTACAAGTGGGATAATGACAATTCCCACTTTAACGAAATAGAGCTTACATCGGCCGTAAGAACTTCCTTGAGATTCTGCTTCGTTTGGATGAGGCTGTGCATTCACCGGGCGACCAGCCTCGTCGGAATGGCATGAGGCCTCACGTGATAACCCTACAATCTGACGGCCAACATATTTATTGGGATGGCATGGGGCCCCACGCGATACTGCAAGCCTTTGCTCCTCCTCCAGCTGAACCCTGTATGGGGTTCGATCGACAAGGGCCTTATGCAAGGGTTGGCCGTTCAGCTCAGTTTGCGCACTTTGCAGAGACCTTAAGTGTTTTGCTAGGGACGCAACCATCATGTTTGCACCCCTGCCACCCCATAGAGGTACAAAGAAGTTCCCATAGTTCTGGGCACCATGCCCATGAGCGATTATGCCAAACAGAGACACAGGCAGCTGCATGGATGAAGAGATTGCCTTGGGGGCAGGATTGAGTCGAGGTAAGCACGTCTTTTTCTGGTCCATTTTGTTGTGGATGATGCAGAGGTAAGAGTCAGGTCTCTCCATGGAGAGAATCCTGTTATGATAATATGCAGTCCTGCAACTTCTCTGCTCGATGTTGTGGTCGAGCCGCCTTTTAACCAACGTCTCTTGGTCTTGAGCACTGCAAGAATTCTTCAACAAAGCCATTTTGATAGCAGTGCACTCGTCACACTTTGAAAAGCTGGAGTACTTTCCTATACTCACATCCCTGAACCTGTTGCTCCACAATCTACTAAATCTAGATTGGCTCAGCTTCCTGTAGCCATTACTCTGGAGTTCCCGATTCACATCTTCCAATATGGCCCCCTTGGTATACATGGAAGGGAGAACTCGTTGGGTGTTTTGTGTTCCATCTTCCAAGAGGCGGGTTTTATGTGGTTGCTGCTCGCTACATGTCTCGACAAACCTCTTGAAGATTGCCTCTCCATATACAACATGACCCCTGGTTTTGTGCGTACTGTCGTTCCCATGGACTGCCTGTTGAACCCTTTGTTCCTTGAACTCAGTTTTGATTCTGTAGAATGTGGTTCGAGGGACTCCATAAATGATTCTCCATGCCTTCATGCAGACCAAACCCCTCTGGAAGACCATGCCCCCCACCTGATGTTCTGAAGCATCAACAGATGACCGTAATGCCTCATACACAAAATTGCGAGCTGCCTTCCAGGACAATGTCTTGTATCTTGCTCTCTCCTCTTCAATAGCATCCCAATCAGCATGTTGACAGCACCTCCTCTTACAACAAGCAATTGTCGAGACCATTCAAACCTCCATCGCCATTTTCTGCCTTTTCGGTTCGTTGCTCAGATCCCTTTGGCTGCGCTTTAGGAAGGTGTACTTTCTTTTCCCATGAAGAGATGTTCTGTCATCAGTTGTAGTGGTGTTTGATTGTGAATCCTTCACATTCTCAAACACTAAATGCCTCAATTTCCACCGCACAATGCTTCCAATAGTCAGACTGTTTTCTTCTGTGTCAACAACCTCTAAAATCGCAACTCCAATATCATCCCAGCCTAATTCTTGATTAGCAACTGCATCTCTTGGATCGACAACTGTGGCTAAGCCCTCAGCTACCACCTCCCCCTTGGGGTTGTTTAGAAACACCTTTGCCTGAATCCATGTAGCACGGTTCTTAAGATCCACGGAGGGAACATGCATCGCACTTGCGGAGGCCATTCTGAAAGTGCAAAAAAGAAGTTAAGACCATACAAAAAATGATTGGAGAATGGCCTAAATCATAACATACCAAACAACCTCAATAGCATGAGGCCACATGCCATTATTCAAACATGCTATTGACACCCACGTGAAATTTCGCATTCACAAAATTGGCATGAGGCCTCATGCCATCTTGATATACACACAGTTACAGGCAAGTAAAAACATACATGACAATACACTAGCCATGAAATTGCAAGGGCCCAAGATGGCATGTGGCCTCATGCCATTTCTAAATGTGGTCCTAAGCCATTCCATGGTGAACATACCAGGAGGCACAAGTGCCGAATATCAAGAGGAAGCGGTAGCCACACCAAAGACAGTGCCACTCGCAACACCACAACTACTCGTAGCGCCGCTCGCAACACCGCAACTGCTCGTAGCGCCGCTCGCACAAACTGCCACTCGCAATGGCGCTCGCAATGCCGCAACCGCTCGTAGAAGCATAAACCACAGCTCACAACGCCGCTTACACAAGCAGCGCTCACTACGCTCAGCGGAACCAAGAACACGGCGCACAAAAATGATAGACCTAGGATGAGTTCGAGAATTCAAAAATAATACACGCTTGAACGTCACATCAAATACTCTGACAAACCAGATCTTATGATTCCTCTGACAAATTTCAAACTGAGTAGCTTCTAGACTTTGCTGTTGGAGGTTGAACTTTGTCACATCATGTCCTTGCCTCGATCCAGCTGTGCCATGTCAGTGATTCAAACTTTGCCATGCCATGTCAGCGATCCGCGCCAAGATTATTCGCCGTGTAAAGGAATAATTATGCTGTGTATGTACGTCCATTTATGGCAATATAAGGCCACACGCCATTCAAAGAATAATGCTAGTCGAGCATTTTTTGGTGCATTTTTGGGTTCAAAATTGCATGAGCCCACACGCTATAAAGTTTACCTGTACCAAAAATAGAAACAGCTTTATTTACTTGGGAATTTAAGTGGTTGAGGCATTTTTAAACTTACAAACACATGCCCTACTTACATTCCTTTGGTTGCTTAAAATTCAAAAATATTATAAACCTTTCTTTTTGCATTTTCAATGTTTTCAATTATGGTTTTTGATTTTCGCAGGACCAGCCTAGTAATCTATTTGCATCCCGTCATGTTTATAGCTAGCTTTCGTTTGTCCCCTTCGCTAGCTTGAGATACATCTGCTCGGCATCTGCCTCTTACAGCATTTGCCCAGAAAGGGCATCTTTCTTCACGCAGCATTTGCCACATGTTTAGGGTTTAGGGTTTAGGGTTTAGCAATTCAGTAGCTTGATAAACATGCAAATACAGAACTTGATGCAAAATCCTTTGATATGTCAGGACCATAAACACATTTCAATAGAGAGGGTCTTTTCATTTCATAACTCCTTACGTAGATCTTGGTGAAACCAGAGTTAGTGAAGTTGGTTTCTTGTGATCCCGCATCTGATTGTGATGTCCCTTTGCAGTGTCGATGGAAAAGTCAATGCACACCAAACTGTAGAATCTTGGAGCAAAATAACAGTCGGATCTATGGCAAATGCCCCTGAAACATTGTAAGGCTCGTGTGGTCTCATGTGGTGTCTGATCGAGATGCTTCTTTGCAGGGTCATCAAGAAGGACATTGTATACCATTCTTTATTTAGCTGAACATTTGGCATTTTTGGAAATACAAGATGCTTTGGAATATCCAATCATGCATGGTATAAATATAGCGAGGGTATTAAATGATATCCCAATCATGATCTTTCTTTTGGATTTCGCGTGCATGCAGTCCGAGGAATGATGATGTTGCGGATTTCTTTTGGATTTCACGTGCATGCATGCGCGCGGCGATCCAGAAATTAATGGTGGCGCTCAAGTCTGAGAAATGATGACGTGGCGGGATTACCAACCATTGTGACATTTCGCGCGTGTGAGGTTAGGTTTTGCATTTTGCTTCGTACTCGCGCTTGCACACTCGCGCTCGCATCGCACTCCCACTCGCGATCACGCTCACATTCGCGCTCATCTACCTTCTCTACAGGTTTCTCGTGTGCATCGGCGTCCACTCGCGCTTGCATCACACTCGCGCTCGCATCGCACTCGTGTGCATCGGCGTCCACTTCAAGACACACCCAGTTTGTAACTTCGCCGCCAACTCCGCCACCCACTCCGCCACCCACACGCAGCCCACTTGGCGTCCCGGGAGATTTCAGCGCCACTCTCCAACTGTAAGTGGCAGAGTAGCCTTGCTGCTACGATCCGCTGCACACACAGTGCACATTCGCCAGCGAGTCCGGTTGTCACGCCTCCATTCGGCTTCAAATGGTAAGTCTTTTAGGCCAAGTAGAAAATGGCATGAGGCCACATGCCATTCAGTAGCAACATTGGCATGCACCGATTGGGCTCTCGAGTGCAGTCCGGTTACAGATGGCATGTAGCCTCACGCCATCTTAGGATGCAGCCTCAAGACATCTGATGCAGTGGTGAATGGCGTGTGGCCTCACGTTATTTCCAGCTACTAGCTTTTCATCTGTCAGCTCTAATTGTTGTGCATTTCTGAACAGGTGAGGAATTGTGTTCTTCTTCCAGCCACTGTCAATGTGGATGCAGAGAAGGGGGAGGAGCTCACCAGTTGGACTTTCGGGATGGAAGGCGAGGATCTGAGGCTGTACAACACAGATGGTGGGAGAAAAGAATGCATGGGGATCCTCATCCAAGTGACAGACACTCCATGCAGTTCCATGCAAGAATATGGACTAGCACTTGTGGTAGAGACAGCGTCCGCCTTCAAGATCCACCTTGCACATCCTAGCGGCTTCCTCGGGGCTAGCAAGTCCCAAGTCCTGAATTGGACTTAAGGAGTTTGTGAATGAGACTCCTCCAAGTGGTTGGAGGTGTAGTTAAGTGACTAAAGTAGAATGGAAAATTTAGTCGCTTACAACTTGGTATCGAAGCTGTTTCTTAGTTAGACTTTTATTGGTGCTGAAGTATATCACCACTAGTGTTGGCATTGGAAGGTCTTAGGAGTGGGCCTATCCTTGAGGAGTAGTAAGTCGGGAAAACATGGCTCTCCACTACAGTTCAAATGTGAACTTGTAAGCAAGGTGGTGGATAGAAAAGGGCCAATAATGGAACAACTTTGGGATTTTGGGAATAGTATAAGTTTTCTTCAAAGAGTTGAGGATGTGATCCAGATGAATGTTTAACTCAGCAAATTGGCTAATGTAATTATGATAAACAATTATAGTTGGGATCACAAGAAAGATAAAGACTCCAAAATAATAAAAGAGTCACAAGATTATCCTCATATGGTTGAGGTCGGTGCTCATGAATTTGAGACCAGAATTAATGACCGTGGAAGGTTAAATATGAAAGAAGACACATGTCCTTGAAATGGTAGCCGATGCTACCCTTGATAAATGCTGGTGTAAGCCACAAATTTTTCCTTTCCAATTTGCCAGCTTACCTCGTCTATCCGACCAACTCTGCCTTGGCTTGTGCTAAGTTCCCTCGCCAAGGTTCCCGCCTATGGTACCAGCTCCTACTTGGTCCTACTTGGTTTCAGCTACTCACTGCACAAGCAACAGAGTGTTAGCCATCCCTCTACGGATTCCCAAATCTCTCCCAATCCCCCTCCCCAGGTTAGACTGGACTTAAGGTTCGGCTAGACTCCCCGAGGCACAAGCAGCCAAGCACACCAAGCCTCCAGATCCCTAACACCCCTTGGTACCACAAGACTTGATCATGGGACCCTCTAAATCCCAAGCCTTGCGTGGGGGCGAAACACCGTGGCCTAACGGCCCGATATGGGTACCTCTACCCCCCCACTTCCATCCCGAAGGGAAGGCCCAAGCCCCTAGGAAGGGTGAGGACCAATGAGCCACAAGGTACTCAAGTGGGGCACCACTCCACATGAGCCGGGAGCACTGCAGTCGGTTTCCCTTTTGGGAGTGGGAGCTGCTCTTGAGCACTTCCCTGGGTGGCCCCTCCGGCACCACTCAAGCCCATGCTCACTCCCACCCAAGGCCCCTCGGCCCCAGTCTCAACCTCAAGTCAGTTTGGAAGCACCACTGGAGAGTTCCTTCAAGACTGGTTCCTGGACCTCACTATCCCTACTATACCTTTGGAACCCCCAGCAGCCCCCCCCCCCCCTGGGAGACACACGCTTTGGGCTTTCACCCCTTGAGCTGTATTAGTATGTGGACTTAGTCTCAGAATCGATCTCGAACTCGATCTTGGACCCGACTTCGGATTCGGTCTCGGACTCGATCTCGGACCCGATCTCGGACTTGACTTCGAACTCGACTTCGGATTCGGTCTCGGACCCGATTTGGATCTCAGACTCCGTCTCGAACTCGGTCTCGAACTCGGTCTTGATCTCGGTCTCCGATTCGGCCTCGACTTGATCCCGGACTCTATCTCGAACTCAGTCTCAGAGTCGGTCTTGGACTCGATCTTCAACTCGGTCTCATCCGATGAACTCTTTGTCATTTCGGTTAAGCTTTTGGGGATCCTTTAGCCTACGACATCTCGGGGAGTCGGTTCCTTACAACTCCACCGCCCATAAAAGAAGTTCAATGCCCACATCGAACGTCTCTTTTTATCCTACAACTTGTTGACCATGTCTCCGGGGGCATCCCCCCACTTAGCGGTGTGCCTAAGTTAGCCTCCCCGGCCAAGAGCCCATGACAACGGAATATAGGTGTCCCTATACCCCTCACCTCACCACGCCCTAGTATGGGGTCGGGACTTGAACCCAGCCTTGCTTTACTAGGGGGTTGGGACTCGAACCCAACCTCCGTAGAATACGTCTACAGATTCGACATCCCCGTGGGGAGTCGGGCGTAGTGCCCTACGCCTGGTCGACCTATCCAACCCATGCTAATTAGCTTACCTTTGGCGCGCCTTCGTGTCCCAACATATGCCACTTGCTCAACTTTGCAAATTGATATTTTTAATTGAACTTTGCATAAGTACATAGAGTTCTGCCTTGCAGAAATTCCTCCACTAGATCTCGCGCGTTCGCTAGGTTCTCCTCCAGTTCCCATGTTGCTTCGCAGTGTGGAAATCCTTTTGACTTCACATGGAACTCTCTCACCTCGCGCCCTTGTCGCTTGCTCTTGCGCGCATTGAGGATGGCCTCGACTTCGTATTCCTCTTCCCCTTGGATAACCTCAGGTAAAGGTCTCACTTGGTCCTTGCGAAGCGGATCCTCAAAGTACAGCTTGAGTAAGTTCACGTGGAACACTGGGTGCATCTTCCCCATCTCTCGAGGAAGTCGGAGATGGTAAGCCACTTTACCGATTCGTGCCTCAATCTCGTAAGGCCCCGCGAACTTGCTTAAGGAACTCAAGATCAATTCATTTACAGGAATACATGCATTTTTACCTTTGGGTCAACTTCCGACTGATCCCACTTGGTAGCCTGAGGTTCTTGGTGGTCAGCCACACCTTCTCCCCAGCTTGGAACTCTACGTCCCGACACTTCTGGTTCGCGTACTTGGTTTGCCTTTGTTGAGCTCGTTCCAAGGAATCCCTCACTAGATTCCAGATGTTGAGTCTTTCCACCATGAATGCCTCCACTACGGGTAACTCTCCATAATACTCGGCCACGCCGAGTTCCACGGGACCTTCAATAGCTTGCCCATTGATGACTTCCCATGGACTCACCCCGATACTCGAATGTGGTGAGTTGTTATAACACATTTCCGCAAGTCCCAAATGACTTACCCAATCGGTCTGGTCTCCCGAGACATAGCATCGCAAATAATCCTCCAGCTGCCTATTCACCCTTTCCGTTTATCTGTTTGTCAAGAAGTGTTAGTGCCAACAACTTGACTTAATACCCCATACCTGTTTGTGGGTGATAGGCTATGCTGAATTTCAACATGGTGCGATATTGTTCCAGGAGAGTCCTCCAGAACCTACTGGTGAAGATCTTATCTCAATCTGAGATGATCTCTTCTGGTCTTCCCCGCACTTGAACCACTTGTTCGAAGAATAGCTTCGCCACACCTTCCACATCCACCTCCATTGTGGTGGGTATGAAATGTGCCATTTTCGAAAATCGGTCCACCACCACGAATATTGCATCAAACCCCTCGCTTGGGGGGAGTCCTGTGATGAAGTCCATCGTAAGACATTTCCACGGACGATATGGAATTGGGATGCTTTGCAACAAGCCCCCACTAGCCTTAGTCACGGCTTTTACCAGCTGACATGTTGGACATGTCTTTACATAGTTTTGGACGTCCTTAGCCATATCTGGCCAATGGTACTTCCTCTTGAGTAAGCCCATCGTCTTGGGCACTCCGCCGTGTCCCGCAAGAGGTCCGTCATGACACTCTTCTAAGGCTACCTTCCTTAGTTCCCCTTCTGGAACATATACCCTCATTTGCTTGTAATAGATGAGTCTGTTGCGTTCCGCATAGCCCGTTTTCTCTTCCGTTGGAAGCTCACCTCTTTGGTGAGCTTCCCGTGCCTCTAGATTCCTCAGCAACACTTCTTGTGCTAGACCATCGTTCTCATATGCTGTCCGCACATCGTCCCAGAAGGTTGCTGTTGCGCTGGATATTGCCAACCTCAAGCTCGCTTTTTGACTTAGCGCATCCGCCATGATGTTGCTCTTCCCAAGCTTGTACAGAATCTCGCAATCAAACTCGGCCAAGGCATTGGCCCACCGACCTTGTTTCCCTCTCAGGTCGGACTGTGACAAGAAGTGTTTCGTTGCCACATTGTTCATGTAAACCTTGAAGTGTCTCCCAAGGTAGTGTCGCCACTCCTTGAGCGCCTTGACCACCGCAAACAATTCCTTCTCCTGGTCAGGCCACTTTCGTTAAGCCTTTGTCCAACTTCTTCGAGAAGAACGCTACCGGATGGTTGTTTTGCTTCAAAACTGCGCCCAATGCAAAGTCCGAAGCATCCGTTTCTACCTCAAAGTCCTTACCAAAGTCTGGTAATGCCAATACGGGAGCCTTCCTCAACTTCCCTTTGAGGTGGGCAAATGCCGCCTCGCATTCCGCTGTCCATACCATCTTCCCTTTTCCTGTTTGGTCCGTTAAGGGCAAGGCTACTCTCGAATAGTGTTTGATAAACTTTCGATAGTAGTTGCATAGCCCTAGGAATGCCCTCAACTCGTGTACATTCGATGGTCGCTCCCATTCCTGGATCGCTTGGACCTTCTCCGGGTCCACCTTGAGCCCGCCCTAGCCCACCACATGCCCGAGAAACTTTACCTCTTGTTGAGCAAAGTCACATTTGCTCTCTTTAGCATATAGTTTGTGTTCCCTTAGTTTCTCAAACACCTTCACCAAGTGTTTGGCATGCTCCTCTAGCGTCTCGCTATAGATCAGGATGTCGTCGATATAGACGACCACGAAGTGATCCAGATAGGGTACAAAGATGTGGTTCATCAGCATTGAAAACGTTGCTGGCGCATTACATAGCCCGAAGGGCATCACCAGAAACTCAAAGCTCCCATACCTTGTTCGACAGGTTGTCTTCTTGACATCTTCCTCGGCTACCCTGATCTGGTAGTATCCTGACCTTAGGTCAATCCTCGAGAAGTATTTTGCCTTTCCCAACCTATCGAACAAGTCCTCAATCCTTGGCAAAGGGTACTTGTTCTTCCTTGTATACTTGTTGAGCAACCGGTAGTCTATGCACATGCGCATAGATCCATCTTTCTTTTTCACAAATAACACCGGTGCCCCATACGGCGACTTGCTCAACTTAACATACCCTTTGTCCACCAACTCCTCTAGTTGGCACTTGAGCTCCTTGAGTTTTTTTTCGTTCAAACGATAAGGGGGACGAACCACCGCCTCAGCACCCTCGACCAGCTCAATCTTTTGTTATATCGGTCGTGCTGGGGGCAGTGTAAACTCCTGAGTTTGGACTTCCCGGGAGGTCACCCAGCCCAGTACTATTCAAACCCAAGGACGCTTAACTCCAAGTATCCCAAGACCCTTAACCAATTGGAAAAGGGGGTGCACTCTTGTTCATGGGCCCTTTCCCTCTATATTTGAACCTTTATGGATCGTCTCTCAAGTCGTTCCCTTTGGTTGCTTACAGGCAGGCCCGCCCGTAGCTCCTCTGGCATGGTATCTTGGAATTGGTCCAACACCTGCTGGATCACTAAAGGTACTTCTTCCGTTCCTGTCTTTTTGTCACTCTTCACCGAGAGTAAGCACAAAAAGGCTGCCCTTAGTTCCTTTAGTGAGTTGTCCTCTCGTGGACACCAGGTTTAAGCAGGAATCTTTGGCCTTGCTTTACCCTACCTTTAGATCTTGGGCCTCCACCCTAGATTTTCTTCCTTGGGCATTCGCCAATACCACCAGGTTCCTACCTTGTCCATTCAAGGCTACCACGAACCGATTGAACCAATCCATTCCGAAGATCACGTCAAATCCCGCCATGTCCAACACGGTGAAATCCATGTCCACCTTCCAAGTTCCCACTTCGACTCTCGCTTGTCGAAGTACCTCATCGGTGCTTTGGCTACCTTGAACAAACTCTATAGTCCTTGGTTCGCCTAGCCGCTGCACCGTTAGTCCGGCTTGCCGGACTATGTCTGCAGCCACAAAATTATCCGAAGCACCCGTATCAATAAGGATCTTAACAAAGCTACCTCCGAGCTTCCCTCGGAGGGCTAGTAGATGTCGCGAACGACTCTCTACCAAAGTTGCTCGTGTAATGAGTAACTTTGAGTTAGGGACTGGATCACATACCTCAATTTGGACTTCACCCGACTTGATGGCCATATTGGCTCTGGCTTTCTTCGGGTAGGGACATTCCCTCGAAAAGTGTCCCGCTTCACCGCAGTTGTAGCATACATTGTTTCCCACGCTGCTATACGACTTGACCTTCTTATCTGTGGGTTTGTCTCTTTTCGCTTGACTCCCCCACGTACTCGCTCGCTGGCCACCGGATTTGCCTTTTCGGAACCCCGAGGACTCATTCTTAGAGAAACTCTTCTTGAATTTCCCTCTGCTCAACGTTCCCCTTGGTTTGCCCCCTTTGCTAAACGTGGATCCCGACCCCGTTGTGTTCCCCTTTTGCAGGTTATCGTTGAAATGCACCTTGATGGTTGCATCCAACACTTCCTTGTAGTTGGTCGGGTTCCACCGCATCACTTCACCGCGAGCCCAGGTTTGCAAACCTGATAAGAAGGCATGGAATGCATCCATATCCCCCATGTTTGTGACAAGTATCCTTTTTGCCATAAACCCATTCACATACTCCTGAATGGTTCCGGTCTGCTTTAGCCTACTTAGCTCATCCCTCAGATGCAGAGTAGCATTCGGAGGAACGTAAGTTGCGCGGATCCTCGCCTTCATCATTTCCCAAGTGGCCACTGGTCCTTCATTGGCCTCTATCGTTCTCCACCAAGACTTGGCATTATCTGCCAAGTATGGTTTTGCACATGGGACCTTCTCCGAGCTCGGTAATCGCAACGCTCGGAAGTAGTCCTCCATATCATAAAACCAATCCTCCACCACCTTATAGTCGTTCACTCCCTTGAAGACCGGTGGGGGCTTTCGTTTGTACTTGGGAACTGCCTGAGGGAATGATTCTACTTCAGTCTGTTTGACTTGTCTGGTTTTGCCTCAGTCCCTACCAAAGGGTCCGCACCTTCTGCGCTGCTAGCATCCGCAGTCTTTCGCTTTTTCTTCCACTTCTCATCACGCTTTAGCTTGCGTACGAGAGTCTCCAGCAGGGCATTGGTCTGCGCCAATTGTCCTTCTAGAACGTCCAATCGAGCCTTGGACGACCGAACCTCACCACCAGACTCCTGTTTGGAAGTTGCCTCACTAGAGTCCTCCTCATGCAAGGATTCCTCATCCATAGCCTCCTGTTCGACTGGAGGCTCCAGCTCTGGAGGAGGTTCCGTCTCCGCCTGGGTTCGCTTACGTCCTACCCTTGCCATCTCCCAGCAATCCGCCTCTATCCTTCACTAGAACTGAGGAAGAGGCTCCGATACCAAATTGTAAGCCACAAATTTTTCCTTTCCAATTTGCCAGCTTACCTCGTCTATCCGACCAACTCTGCCTTGGCTTGTGCTAAGTTCCCTCACCAAGGTTCCCGTTTATGGTACCAACTCCTACTTGGTCCTACTTGGTTTCAGCTACTCACTTCACGAGCAACGGAGTGTTAGCCATCCCTCTACGGATTCCCAAATCTCTCCCAATCCCCCTCCCCGGGTTAGACTGTACTTAAGGTTCAGCTACACTCCCTGCAGGCACAAGCAGCCAAGCACACCAAGCCTCCAGATCCCTAACACCCCTTGGTACCACAAGACTTGATCATGGGACCCTCTAAATCCCAAGGCTTGGGTGCAGCACTTGCTTCGGGATGTCGGGGCAAAACACCGTGGCCTAACAGCCCGGTATGGGTACCTCTACCCCCCCACTTCCATCCCGAAGGGAAGGCCCAAGCCCCTAGGAAGGGCGAGGACCAATGAGCCACAAGGTACTCAAGTGGGGCACCACTCCACATGAGCCAGGAGCACTGCAGTCGGTTTCCCTTTCGGGAGTGGGAGCTGCTCTTGAGCACTTCCCTGGGTGGCCCCTCCGGCACCACTCAAGCCCATGCTCACTCCCACCCAAGGCCCCTCGGCCTTAGTCTCAACCTCAAGTCAGTTTGGAAGCACCACTGGAGAGTTCCTTCAAGACTGGTTCCTAGACCTCACTATCCCTATTATACTTTTGGAACCCCCTGCAGCCCCCCCCCCGGGAGACACACACTTTGGGCTTTCACCCCTTGAGCTGTATTAGTATGTGGACTTAGTCTCAGAATCGATCTCGAACTCAATCTCAGACCCGACTTCGGATTCGGTCTCGGACTCGATCTTGGACTCGATCTCGGACTCGACTTCGGACTCGACCTCGGACTCTGTCTCGGACCCGATTTGGATCTCAGACTCCGTCTCGAACTCGGTCTCGAACTCGGTCTCAATCTCGGTCTCCGATTTGGCCTCGGCTCGATCCCGGACTCTATCTCGAACTCGGTCTCAGAGTCGGTCTTGGACTCGATCTTCGACTCGGTCCCATCCGATGAACTCTTTCTCATTTCGGTCAAGCTTTCGGGGATCCTTTAGCCTACGACATCTCGGGGAGTCGGTTCCTTACAGCTGGAACAACCCAAGGAGTTGGGGGTGTACTTAGAGGATGAGTTAGTATTCTCATCACATGGACAAGTAGTCCAAAGGGGCAAAGGTTGCCCCTAGAGAACAGAGATTGAAACTCGAATTGATAAGGTGGCTTACTGCCCCTAACTTCCTCAGGAGATAGGGAAGATGCACTTTATGTTCCACATGAACTTACTCAAGGTGTACTTTGAGGATCTGCTTCACAAGGACCAAGTAAGACCTCTACCTATGGTTATCCAAGGGGAAAAGGAATACGAAGTCAAGGCCATTTTCAATATGCAAGAGCAAGCAATAAGAACACGAGGTGAGGGAGTTCTATATGAAGTGGAAAGGATTTCTACACTGCGAAGTAACAGAGGAACTAGAGGGGAATCTAGCGAACACGCAATATCTAGTGGAGGAATTTTTGAAATGTTGAACTCTGTGTACTTATGCAAAATTCAATTAAAGAATCTATTTGAGAAATTGAGCAATGTCATATGTTGGGGCCCAAAGGCACGCCAAAGGTAATTTAATTAGTATGGGTTAGTTAGGTCGACTAGGTGTAGGGAACTACACCCGACTCTCTATGGGGATGTTGAATCTGTAAACATATTCTATAGAGGTTGGGTTCAAATCCCAACCCCCTAGTAGAGCAAGGCTGGGTTCAAGTCCCAACCCCATACTAGGGTGGGGTATAAAGACACCTATATTTTGTTGACATGGGCTCTTGGTTGGGAAGGCTAATTTAGGCACACTACTAAGTGGGGGGATGCCTCCAAATACATGGTCAACAAGTCGTAAGATTAAAAAGAGACGTTCGATGTGGGCATTGAACTTCTTCTATAGGTGGTGGAGTTGTAAGGAACCAACTCCATGAGGTGGATAAAGAGTTCATCAGATGAGACAAAGTCCAAGATCGAATTTAAGACCGACTCTGCGACCAAGTTCGAGACCGAGTCCGAGATCAAGTCCAAGACCGACTCCAATACTGAGTTCGATACCTAGTTCGAGATCCCAGATTGGGTTCGAGACCGAGTCTGAGATTGAGTCTGAGACAGAGTTCAAGATTGGGTCTGAGATCAAGTCTGAGATCGAGTTTGAGACCAAGTCCGAGGTCGAGTCTGAGATCGAGTTCGAGACCAAGTCCGAATACTAATATAGGTCGTGGGGTGAAAGCCCAAAGTTTGTGTCCCTCGAGGGGGGGGAGGTGCAGAGGGTGGTGCTGCAAAGTGTTTCAAAAGTATAATAGGGATAGTGAGGTCCAAGAATAAGTATTAAAGGAACTCTTCAATGGTGCTTCCAAACTGACTTGAGGTTGAGACTAAAGCTTAGGGGCCTTAGGTGGGTAAACTCGGGTGGTGCCAAAGGGGCCACCCAAGGAAATGCTTAAGAGCAGCTCCCACTCCCAGAAGGGAAATCAACTGCAATGCTCTTGGCTTATGTGGAGTGATGCCCCACTTGAGTGCCTTGTGGCATTAGTCCTCACCCTTCCTAGGGGTTTAGGCCTTCCCTTTAGGATGGAAGTGGGGGAGTAGATATACTTGTACCGAGCTATTAGGCCATGGTGTTTCCCCCTGGTGTCCCGAAGCAAGTGTTACACCCAAGGCTTAGGATTTAGAGGGTTCTATAATCAAGTCTTATTGTACCAAGGGATGTTAAGAACTTGGAGGCTTGGTGTGCTTGGTTTCTTGTTCCTACGGAAAGTGTAGCCGAACCTTAAGTTCAATCTAACCCGGGAAGGGGGATTTGGAGAGAATTTGGAAATCTATGGATGGATAGCTAATGTTCTGTTGTTTGTGCAGTGAGTTGCTGAAACCAAGTAAAACCAAGTAGGAGCTAGTATAATAGGTGGGAACCTTGGCAACGAAACTTAACTAAGGCCAAAGCCATAGTGGTTGGATAAATAATATAAGCTAGTAAATTGGAAAGGAAAAATTTATGGCTTATAATGTGTCTAGATTTTTATATATTGTGCTTAGAGTATTACCTTTCCATTGAATAAGTATATGACTTGATAATGTGAGTTTAATATTTGTTTTGTCAAGGTGAGTTAAAGAATGATTGCTAGTTGCTTTGCAACTACTAATTGCTTCTAAATTAATTGCTAAAGATTATTGATGTTTTACTTAGTTTGATGGAGATTAGCAGAGATGAGCTTACTTACTATGCGGTATTGTAGAGGATCATGTTCTTGGCTTTTATAATTTTTCCATATTAGCATATTAGTTTCACCTTTGTCGCATTTAGTCTATGATGTTAAATTGCATTAAATCTTAAACATAGTGATTCACTTCTTGATAATGTGTTATTTATAACTAAGAACTATGGAAAGATTAGTTTTAAATACTAAAATAAAGTATATTTGACCTTGGTTAATTTGGTTGCTAAAGATTTTTGAATGGTGATTCATTTTTGCTTTCTTTTAGCTTTGTTTTGGTGTTAATAGCATTGAAGTGATGCCTTGATATTGACATTATTGAAGTTAAGATTAAAATGAAATGAATTTTCATTCTATTTCATGTCTCTTTGAAGATGATGTTGATAGTAAAGTCATATTTTTCTGTTATTGGCATTTATGCATTTGCTAATTAGCAATTATATTTTTATTTTAATGAACTAAATTATAAGTTGGGTTAGTTGTGTTTCAGACAAGATTGTTTAATAAGGGTTAAGCTTTAGCTTTTCCTTGAAAATTGATTTAATTATAGACTATGTTAGTTTTACAAAAAGAAGATTATTAGATCAATTAAAGTTATTGATTCTTTATTGGCTTTGTTAGGATTATATCAATTATTGATGATTCTTTTTGTACTTACTATAAAATGAGTAATAAATAGAAAAAATAAATGCTATAAAGCTAACAAACACTCATTTATGCAAATTATCCCATAAATCAATTTTAATAGTAACACTAAAGAGCCAAAGTTGCCTAAGAAAATGTTAGCAACATTTTATTGATATATCAAACCTAAAAGACTAATCTAGAGTAAACCACAAAGAATATATAATAATGTAAAAAGCTAAAAGTTATCAAAGAGAACAATTAACCATGCATCTCTTTTGGTGTGATGATTGATGATCTTCTATGATTATTGAATAATATTCCACCATCTAAAAAATGGATAGAAAAATATAATTATTACAGTTAGTTTTAATATATTTGGATGTTATTTCCTTTAGGTGATATATTCACAAGTATTTTGCTTGTCCAATCAATCATATTTTATATTCTTTAAGATATCTTTTGTAAGTTGTTTGGCATACTATCTACAATCTCTTGTAGTTAAGCTCTTTCATTAAGTGTTTTTGATGATATCCTTACTATTGAATTTTATTGGATTGTTAATTCTATACTTTCAACCTCTTGTGATATTAGTAGTTCTTATAATCTTGATTTATCAAATGATATCCTAATTGGAATACTTTTATATTCTCACTTATGATTTATTCACTAATATTTTTATCTTTAAGATATATTTGTATATGACTTTGATATTGTCCATTTATTGATTTTTGATTTTGGGCCAATATAAATGGACTCACTTCAGTACTTTATGTGCATAGTGATATTTTTAGTCATGGGGTAGCTACTATCAACTTATCATATCACTTGCCTCTCTCAATATTTTTAATTTTGTTAAAAAGGCATGACTATGTAAGCAATTCTAACTATCAATTTACAATACTCTATCTAAACCTTACTAACAGATTTGGTTTGTTTACTTAAGAGGGTCAGACCCTCTGTCTTTTCTCTCTATATCACTTGTAGGCAGAGATATATCATCTTTTGTAAGTTGGGTGATACATAGAGTAATAAAAGTGGTTAACTTCATTAGTTATTTCCTTGTTGGTGACAATTAGAAGGTATTTAGTTGACAATTGACAATTAGAAGTCATCAATTGACAATTAGAAGGTATTGGAGTTGTAATACATTTGTGTTATAACTCATTTAAGTTGGAGCATTTTTCACAAAGTGTGCACATTATAAACTTTTTTAAAGTTGTTTTTTTTGTGGTAATTTAGATTAGAGTATGCATTGACGAGGATATCAATCATCCCTAAAGAGGGGAGAGTGTAGGGCATGTGATTGAAAGTATAAAAAATTTATCATTTGATGGGACTATATATAGGTTGGGGTTGAAAGTATGCCATGTGGTAGTGGCCAAAATGAAATTCTAACAAGTATAACACATTTTGATTAAAAGCTCTAACTTGAAAAGTCAAGAGCAAGAATGGAACTTCAAAAGAAAGTGCTCGAAAAACAAGTAGGATGTGATCGATAAGCAAGTTTCTAGAAAAGTATACAAGAAGGATCAATACATGACAAATGTTGTGACAGGTGGAAGTGTCAAAATTGAGTCCGAGATCAAATCTGAGACCGAGTTCGAAACCAAGTTTGATATAGAGTTTGAGACTATGTCTAAGATGGAGTTCGAGATTGAGACTAAGACCGAGACTGAGACCGAGAACAAGTCCGAGTCTAAGTCCAAGTCCAAGTCTGAGGGTGAAAGCCTAAAGTAATTGTTCTCCTAGACCCTATGGGGTAGTAAGGGGAGGACTCTAGTGAAATTGATAGGCCAGGAAAGGTTAGTTTGACCCAAGAAGGCTATGCCCATGTGGTGGGTGATGATATAACCACTAATTATTCCAATACTAAAGTGAATATGGATGGACAAATGAAGTGATTTGGTGAAGTGTTCAAGAGTCAACTTTAGCCCTCCCAAGAGATCGAGTTGTCGATGCTCCCAATCCAAGTGTAGATGGCACTACCTACTTAGATATCTTGTTTGGCTTATCTAAATCTTACTCTAGCCACATAGTTGAGGTACTCTAATGGTGGAAGGTGGGGGGAGTACTCACAAGGTTTATGTTGGGCTATGGTATTTTAAAATGTCACTCTAAAATCTTGGACTGTGGAAAGGAAGAAAAATGGTCCTTTTGCTTAATGATCAAGGGTATGGTCACATGGTGAAAAAGTCCTAAAGTTAGTGATTTAGTGGTTAGGTTTTTGAACCCTAGTCTACTTAGTGAACACTACTGAGAGACTTAATAAGAATTAAAGAAAGGATATTAAGGGATGGTATTCCCTATATTTTGATGCATTCTAAGGATGTTAAAATGTGGTCAAAGGATGACCATTTGTGGATAAAGGGCACAATCTTAGAGAGATAGGTTCCTTACCATCTAACCAGCCTAAAGGTCATTATGAACTCTTAAGGTGAGATGACTTTTGACTTGTTAATTAGCTGACACCTGACAATTTCTTCCTGTCAACCCCAATCCCAACAATATCCCTAAGGACAAGTTATATAAATGATCAACCTTTCTAGAGAATTATATTTAAGCTCTTGATGCATCATCTATAGCTTTATATATCAAGGAATCACTAGGTTCTTCACTCTAATATAGTGTATATTTTAATTACTTGATATAAAACATTAGATGAGTTTTCACTTCAATTGGCTATTGCATCCAATAAGCCATCTTATCAATGCACTATAACACTTAATATAGAGCAATATATCTATAAAAAAGTTTATCACTTTTGCAAAGGCATTAAAGTGTTTTACTACTCACTTGATAGATAGATTATTCACATAAAGATGAGATCTCCCACTTTCTATTTCCAGAATTGATAATGCTTATTGGCAAACTTCTTTGCCTTGTCTTAAGCCATATATAAATTCAATGTGTACACCATTCGAACCTTATTAACTTCTATAATTGATTAGTTATCTTTAAATCAAACTTGTGTTGAACATCCTTGCTCAAATGCAATCCTAACTCTAATATTGTTTTAGGATGCATTCCAAACATGACAAATTAAGGACTGAGCTTGATTTCATATGTTGGCTATTATGAATTGCATCAATAGAAGATACATAGCATGATATCTGTTATTGTCACAACTATAGCCTAAATCCATGAACAAATTGAAAGAGACAGATTGAGAGGGAAATTTTCCTAACACTAAGAACTTTTATGACATAAATATGGCTCTACAAACCGAATATCAATTTATAATTCTAAATATATAATATTAATATTTATGTATAGGTGGAAACCAATATACAATACAAACAGCTTTGGTTAGCAAACCAAAGCAAACAGCACAATGGATCACACAGTTTGGCATTCTCTCTATTAAACTTTCACGCTGCCCATGGTTTTTGTTTTTAGCTGGGGGTCTTTGGTGGAGTAGGGATCATCTAGAAATCTTCAACAGCTCTACTTCAGCGAATAGGCAAGTGATTCCTTTCCTACTCTTTCAAACTTGTTTTGCATTTACTCGATTTCAACCATCAAATAGCCAAGATCCAGATAATGTTCCACCAATAAATAATGATGATTAAGTGGTTCACAGAATATTATGTCGACCTCAAGGTAAGCCAAAGTGAATTTTACAAACTAAAGGTGGTAATGTTTTTTGCAGCAATGACTATTGATAGTAATTTCATTCTAGCTCGACGAGATGCTCGTGAAAGAGGAGTTAGAGAAACTCTCATTGACAATATGCCATATGACAGTAGCATATTATTCATTGCTTTTTTCATTCACTTAGCTCTTTTATAGGTTTATCTTATTTCCCCAATAACACAACGAGGCATTGTAGGTGTCTTCATTGGCTTCTACAATAGATTGCTAACATCTTTCATGGAAAACAATATAAACATAGATATATAGTGTTAGTTCAATCATTAGTGCCAAAAGATACAAAGGCCTTTGCTCCCAATTGCAGACTTCATTCTCTTCAACTTTTTTTAGATATTGATAGAAAAGTTGAAGATTGGAACTTTTTCACACCTGACCACATATGCAATACATTCCTCTTGTCTGAAGCACTTATGCTCAAAGCTGGCCATGTTATCTTCATCCTACCAAATGACCTCAATTGGATGTATGAGTTTATAATGTGTGTAGCAAAAGTTTATTTTAAGTCATTCTCTTTCGGGTGCATCATGGATCCTATTGGCATCGATACTAGGGGCATCCAAGGGAAGGTTGAAAAGGTGAGTACATATTTTATATTTTTATCTAATTTCTAAACTTTCTTATTTTCTAGGTTATGATGTGGACCTACCATGCCTTCTGCAGAAACACATATGATGGGTTTCGTGATAGCGAATGTGCAACACGACTTTTTCCTGGGTATGACAATTTCACTAACATCATGGTTCCCAATCTTGTGGATGAGCATATCCACAACACATTTCCAGAGTACCAATTTCAAACTCTATTAGCGATGCAAGTTTGATTGCCCACTAGATGGTATTGTGATTGATTGCATAATAGGTAGTAATTCTATGGTGGAAGTAATATATAAGTCTAGTAGGTTGGTGTTTGCTATTGAAGAACATCATTTCCTTAAATGCTAACTTAAAGGATTTTGTGAGTTGCCTCCAATATTGAGATAAATTATGTTTATTAAGATTTCAATATATGTTTAGTTTTGTTTTATAGATCACAGTCACCTGAAGTTTCTAGAATTGAAGGCTTTGGAAGTCTCCTTGACTATGTAGAAGCCATGGCTCAACAAATGCAAGGTGAATCTTCCCCACAATACCAATATAGAAGGAAACATAAAAGAAATCAATATATTGATGATGAGGTAGGAGAAAGTTAATTGCATCCTTATATGAAATGAGAAGTTTGTTATATGTCAAATGTCTCTAAAAGTGTCAGATGTCAGTGATAATATCAGTGTCAGATATCATAATTGAAAATTATCCTTCTCATATGTCACTATCACTTTGTAGCGCTTGTGTGTTGCCATCTCCTCCTTCAACATCTTGTAAACAATTGTATATGAAATGATAACACCTTCTAGAACAAAGTAAGTTACCTTTAACTAATATCATTTTATTATATTTTTCTTTTAAAAGTGACAATACTATAGTATAGTAAAGTAATCCTACATTTTATATTCCACTGTAGGGTGGCCTAAAACCCCCATATTTTGCATTAGTCAATGTAGTGTTTCCCAAGGGGATGTTGTTCCTCACCATGAAGCAATAGTGGGTATGTGTTTGTAACTCATTTTTGAATCTATTATACATCCACATGTGCACATTTTCTAGACATATTGTTGAGCAATTGCTGTAGTGTTTAAGAAAAGTTTGTAAACCTATATAGCCATTTGTTTTGTCCAAAAAATAGTAACATATTGAACACCGAATGCAACAGTGTTCTGTGCTTTCAAATAGTTTTGCCATGTCAGAAGCAAGATCTTGCAAAAACATATGGCATTGCTCTTGAAGTGCTAGAGGCAATCCCTCTCTAGTAATATAATCTAGAATTTCATATATAGGGAGCTCTAGTTCAACTTCACTAGAGTTCTTAGCAGAACGAAGATTGTTATGTGGAGGTGAAGGTGGAATGTTGGTAGAACTTGGGGGTGAAGGTGGAAGTTGATATGAAATGTTGGGGGGCCAAGTACAAGTAGCAGTGACTTTCTTTCAAGTCATTTCAATATAAACTTCCAAGGAGCTCAAGGAGAACAAAAAAACTACAATGACTATAACTTTTCTACATAGTTTATATACTAAGTTTTAGTCTTGGGAATGAGGTTTATTTATTATGACATTAATAAGATTCTTGAAATATCAGTCTTAGAAATGGGGTTTTATAATCATAGTTTACTTATAAACATAAGAGCTTATAGAATTCTAGATTATCATGTATACACATGCTCTATCATTATGATGAAATCCTACTTTTTTACACATATATTCTTTTTTACACATGCTAAATCTCTAGGGAATAGATTGCAGACAAATATAAACCACATTATAGTGGCAGGGCACATTGGCATACTGCTATTCTCTCATGTGAGATTGCCTTTTATTCTTGGAAATGTAGATAAAGTTGATTCTTTAATGTGAGTCTTTCGAAAGATTTTGATTTCTTTTATTATTATTTACAAAAAACTCTCAAAAACTCTTATTGAGGATTCATTGCAAAAATATACCTTGATCTTTTCATATGGGAGGACTGCAATATAGGTAGGCGATAGAGTTTTTGATATAAATTAATATGTAAATTTTAAATGTCATGGAAGTAGATTTCTTAGTGCTTTTCCACCGTGCTATTCATTTCTTCATTTCTTTTACTCTAGATTGTTATTTCAAAAGTAACAGAAGTATTTTTATCAATCTTGATAATGATTTTCACATTCTCAAATGGGTAATGAGGACCAAAAGTGTAATATAAAGATTATGGTAGTGAAATGTTAACATTCTCACATTCCTTTGCATTGCAACTCTTAATCACAGATATTTTATTTTCCTTACTTCCCATCTTCTCAAGAACCCTAAAAACATCTTTTGAATGAAGGAATAGCTGTAAAAGTATTCAAAATATTAAGTAGTCAAATCAAAATATGACAGCTGTAACAATAGTTATAGTAAAATAATATAGCTTTAAAAAAGATAAGTTCTCATAAACTTTATCTTTTTTAAACAACTCAATATTATAGAAACTTTTATCTCAAATATTTACATATTTCAATATTTTAAAGTTCACTAAAACCTTCAGTTTTTCAATTTAGATTTCCTTTGTAAGACTTCTACCTGACCATGTTCACTTGAGTTGACTTGTGCTGAATTGAGCTCAACATATGAGCTCAACACAACTTTAGACCATCCCCTCAAGATTGAGTCTGAGATCAAATTCGAAACCAAGTCCAAGACCAAGTTTTATATGAAGTTTGAAACTGAGTTCGAGATCAAATCTAGAATAGAGTCCAAGACTGAGTTTGAGATGGAGTCTAACATTGAGACTAAGACCGAGACCAAGACTAAGAACAAATCCAAGTCTAAGTCCGAGTCCAAATCCGAGAGTGAAAGCATAAAGTGATTGTTCTCCTAGACCCTATTGGGTAGTAAGGAGAGGACTCTAGTAGAACCAATAGGCTAAGAAAGGCTAGTTTGACCTAGGAAGGCTATGCCTATGTGGTGGGTGATGATATAACAATTAGTCAGTCCAAGGCTAAAATGAACATGGATGGACAAGTGGGGTGAAGTGTTCAAGAGTCAACTTTAACTCCCCCAAGAGATCAAGTTGTTAATACTCCTAATCCAAGTGTATGGCAATACCTACTTGGATACGTTATATGGCTTATCAAAATCTCACTCTAGCTATAAAATTTCAAACTTTGGAAAAGATGAGTAATGGTCCTTTTTCTTAATGATTAAAGATATGGTTATGTGGTGAGGAAGTCTCAGAAGTTAGTGGGATTTAATGGTCAAATTTTCAAGCTCTAGTTTATTGGCAATTTTGGTGAGCACTACCATGGACAAAAAGAGACTTAATAAGGACCAAAGAAGGAACATTTGGGGATGGTGTTCCCCATATTTTGATGCATTCTAAGGATGCTAAAGTGTGGTTAAAAAATGACCATTTATAAATGGATGGCACAATCTTAGAGAAATAGATTCCTTACCACTTAACCACCCAAAGGCCATTATAAGCCCTTAAGGTGAGATGACTCTTGACTTGTTAATTAGCTAACACTGGGCGCAGACCATACTTGAGCTCACGAGTTGGAGAGTTGAGCTCACGAGTTGAGCTCAATTTTCAATTGTAATTTAGTACAAACATTATAAATTTTAAAATTTTAAGGTTATGGCGAACCTAATAATTTAATAACTCTCTATATATTATATAGATAAAAATGTTCTAAAGAACACTTTTTGTTCTAATAATTTAAATATTTACTACATGCAATGATAGGGACATTTGTTAGAACATAAAATAAAATGTTTGCCAAAAGAGTATTCTTGTCACTTCTTTAAATTTGTACTCTATGCTTTCTGGCTAGTAAACATTAGGTTTGTCAGAATTAAAAAATTATTAAATTTGAAATAAGATTCTATGTAAAGCCATATAACCATTTGAAAGGAAAAAAAATAATCGTTGATGTAAGCTTATTGCATATAAAAGAAAGACTTGGTTCTTTGTAGAATACATTCTTGAGGGGTTTGTCATAGCATACTGTCTAGAATTTATAGATCTTCATTCACACTCTCATTCGAAAAAAGGGAAATACACCCACAAATGTCTATGGGTTCTAGTATTGGTAATTTTAACTCTCACAATCTTTCTTCCCAGGGCTCAAGGGCTAGGAGATGTAATAACTATCCCATTGCATAGCATAACCAAATCATACAAGAGAATGAAAGAGAGGATAGTGAGGATAGTGATCATGAATTGGAGATAAATGCAATGACAGAGGGTGCAACAAATTGGGTGAAAAAGAATGCCCTCTTACTTGTTTTAGAAAAGTGCAATTCTGCCACTTTCAAGAAGTGCCCCATATATTTTCTAGCGTCTGGTGGAAACAATGGCAATGATCAGTATGATGGTATATATGCTCTTGCGACACATTGCAACATCACGCACCCGAAAGACTACCATGAAATCTTTTTTGAGATGGTAAAGACAAAAATGGAGACATACGAGTACTATAGGCAGTATTGCGAGAAGAACACTCGGAAGCATATAAAATGAAAAGTGAAATGAAAAAGCACATTTGTATTAATTATATAAAGTATAATAAGTTTTATTGATAGAGAATAAACATCGATAGTGTTAGAGAAATCTAATTAGCTGAGTTTTCTGCAACTCAGCAATAGTAAGATGCTTTATTTCGTTAAAGTGGGACTTATTCAGTAAAGTGGGACATTAATTAGCATGTGTCCACATGCCATTTCCTAGTACTTAATTAATATTTATTAATATTTCTATCAGTTTTTTAATTTATTTTTTTATATTTCACAATATTATAACACAAAATCATATGAAAAGTTTTTAATTTATAAATTATAAAGTTAAAACTTCAATTTTTTATTGTTGTTATAAAAATGGCATATGGCCACACACCATAAGTGGGATAATGAAAAGTCCCACTTTAACGAAATAAAGCATTAAGGCTTATTTGGTGTATATGAATATCCACTTTAGAATCCTAGTGCAAGATGTTGATGAAGATGTAGTACATATGCTTGCAAGGAGCATATGCCTTCCCATGTTCCTCGCGCTTCGTAAAGTCTGGACATATGCAAGAAGGAAAGTTATGAATGGCAATTGTGTACTCTCCACCTTCTGTTTTGACTGTGTACTCCTTTGCAAGCGCAATGATGTACTTCATGGAGAGAATCTCACACTCAAGTGTTTGAGCCAAGTTTATTTTACCTTGCTTCTGATTGGAGATGGTACCAATAAATTTAACTGCCTTACCTTTTCGTGCTGGCCTCCTGTGCATCTCTGTAGGAATAGTCCTGCTCCTGTCACTCATGTCTCCAACTCTCCTCTCAAGATTAAAACCAGATTTCTCAAGGTTTTCAATCTCATCCGAGGTGAGCGCGACCCCATTAGCAACCGGCCATTCTTTAGGTACTGCATCAGGTTTAGTCACTATAGTGTCTTCAAGCCTCTTCGTATGGTTGGCGTCAGTGTTGCAACAATATAGCCAGCACCATCTTGAAAATCCTGCTTGCTTTCGTTCCCCATAGAAACATAGGGCTGGAACAGAAGCAGATTTTTCACCACGAATCTAGGCCCAACACTTGCCCCTCGGAAGCATCCCCACACACCTTACATTCGATTTTGCTGGCACACGTCGGATTGCCCATTGCTTCGGCTCCACGCTACGGTAAGCAATTTCAACCTGTTGTGATGCACTCTCTTCATTAGCCACTTGAGGTGGCTCGGTTCGAGAGCGGTGTCTTGGAGCAGATTGGTACTCGACATCAGGCCTATGAGAGCTTTTTGCTCCAAGGTCCGTACCAACATCTTCCCCAGCAAAGGAAAAATGACGCTTTGAGCGGACAGTCTTCATATCACTAATAGAAGCTCGGGGAGTGTACTCCATAGATGTGCCACGGACCACTTCCTCAACTACAGTTGCCACTGTTCGGGTGGGTGGAGTTAATTTTCTTTTCATCCTATCATGTAACATCTCAACAGAAGGCCCTGTTCCCATGTATCTTCCTTCCTCAAATGCCAGTGCTTTTGAAGATTGCTCTATAGCACGTATCAAATCTGATAGACAGGCTTCGTATAGACTCATCTTCCCTTTCCCTACCTCAGAGGAATGCCAACTCCAATGCGTACTTTCGGAGAGATTCACAGTTGGGGTGTATGCGAGGTCCTCAAGTGGTTGATCCTAATGGAAAAGGCAATATTAAAAGGTAATAAAAGGAGAAGAAAAAATATAAACCAACCTGAAAAGAGTGATGTCCTCATTGGAACATCCTAACTTCCCACCATCCTAACCATGACTCAAGTTGTGGTAGGCAACTTACGTCTGTATGGCCATCTTCACGCCACCACATTCGAATCTCATTTACTTTTGCCTCATGTTCTTCTTCAGAAGGTGCAACCTGCCATTGTTTGCACAACTCCTTAAATATTTATTGAAACTCTGGCTTGATAAGGTGGCAGTGTTGGTTTAGGCTTTGAGCCCAATGGAACTCACAACTCCTCTCACGACCTTCCAATGGTTGACCATTCCCAAAACTGCTCGGATACCATTCCAGTTTGCACCAGCCCCATCTGCCATGAAACCATGAAAGTTTGCAGGCTTACCAGTCTGCTTTAGGACAATATCAGAGAGGGACTTCCAAAATATTTCCTGTGCTGTCTAGTCTTGTACTTTAAACTCTGCTGTCGCAATTGTTAAGTTACAACGTAGCCTATGAAAACACATAAATATTATAACAATTTCAATATAATGAGAATAAAAATTACCTTGGATCATACACATGAGCTCCCATGGTTGTCCAACCGGATACACGCTCCATATGGTCAAAATGTACCGGGGATGGTCCAAAGTTGAGTTGAGCTCATGAGTTGAGCTCAATTCAGCTCAAGTCAATGCTAGTCAACATAGTCAACCATAAGTTTTATAAGGAAATATTAAGTCAGAAAAATGTTATTCTTTGGTGAACTTGAAATTTATGAGTTTAAGTATCAATGGTTCAGAGAGATTTTTATTTTTTGAATCTTTCTAATGCAGTTTATACAATTTCTAGAATTAGAAGTTCGTCTGAACCCATAGAATTTTTTGGGCTTTATTGGTCCCAAATAAAATGGGAATATTGAAGTTCGAATGAACCAGAAAATTTCTATTGTCCATTTCAACATTTTAACATTTCAACAATTGACCAGAAATATATAAATAATTCGAAACACTGATTCACTCGTTCATTCTTTAGGGTTTACAGAGATGGGAAGCAAGGAAGACAAAAAATCTGTTAGTAGTTCTAGCATACAGAAATGTGAGAATGTGAATTTTGTTTCACTACCACAATCTCCATATTACACGCCTGGTCCTTATTACCCATCCGGGAATGTGGAGACCACTGTCACTATTGATAAAAATGCTCCTGTTACTTCCGAAACAACAATCCAGAGCAAGAGAAAAGAAGAAATGGACAGCACAGCGGAAAGCACTAATAAATCCACTCTATAAACCTTTCAATGGCTTTTGTAATCCACTAAAATATTATAAAAAAATGTAAGTTTTTTATATATATCTTATTCCTTTTGATATGTTTTGTCTTTGCAAAGATATATGATGTAGACAAATCAAAGAATTAAATCTATATATGATTTTGGGATTGAAAGGTAATCTTGTAAAAAGGCATACTCGCGTGCTTGTGTATATTTGCTATTATTATATATGGCAGGCCAACTATATAAAATAAGGCTACATATTAATTATATGCTAGTTTTTAGCTTCTGAAACCCTATAGCCACTTGTTTCTCATAGTAGGTTGTAATTACTAAGACTGACAATTATCATTCACTATAGTGTCATGTCATAATAAAACATCATTCCCGAGATTGAAATATAGTATATTAATGAGAGAATTTTTATTGCTAGGAAGTTTAATTCTTCTTGTGTGTTGCAATGGTTAGGAAGAAGTTTACTTTTGGTCCCGAAGGCCTCTCATATGAGTCTCCACCTCCATCTCCAATCTCAACCAATAATCCACCTTCACCTCTACGCAACAATCCTTCTTTTCATTTTGAGGGCTGTTGTGAGGCTTTTCCATTTGCGACCTCGAGTGCAACTGAACAAAAACTTCTTCCTTATGATGTTGATAAAAAAGTTAGATTGCCTCCAATGCTTCAAGAGCGATGTCAATATTTTCTTCAAGATCTTGCTCCTGATATGGCAGGGGAGCTTAATGTAGATACATATTATCTTCAGTGTCCTATATGCAACTTTTATTTAAACAAGACAGATGGTTGCATGGGTTTGGTAAATTTTATTGAGCATTGTCGCAAATGCCCAAGAGCGGGTTTGGAAGGTGTGCACCCGTGGATGTATAAGAAAATCAAGAAAGAATTAAAAACACACAGCTATTATGATTTCATGGTGGAGAACAATATTCCATTGGTGAACACTGCATCAGTAAGTGCTGAATATGGGATATTTAGGCCACCCTTTAATGTAATGTGAAAGTCATGCATAGTTTTTTCAAAAGGTTAATTCTTTATGAGTAAAGTGGAGAATCTTATATTTTCGAGAATGATATTATTCTAGCATGTATAAAGATATTATTATATATACAAGTGGTTCTGACACTGTTATAATTCTGAAGTCCCATTTTTGAGACTGACAATTTAAACTTTCAAGAACCCCTAGATCTTTTCTTAGTATAAATACCAACAAGGGATGCTTTCAACATTGAAATTTCAGTTTGTTTAGAGTGTAGGAATGGCTAGGGAAAATGCTATTGCTACTCGCACTTGGCCCCCATGCATCTCATATGAGTCTCCACCTCCGTCTCCAACTTCTACCAACATTCCACCCTTCCCTCCATACATCAATCGTTGTGAGGCCTTTTCTTTTGTAGCCCCAAGTGTGACTGAACAAGAGATCCCTCTTCCAGATAATGTTCTAGATGTTGCTACTAAAGATGGATTGCCTCATGTGCTTCAAGAGCGATGCCAGATGTTTCTTCAAGATCTTGCTCCCGATATGGTTGAAACTTTTGAAAGAATGAACACATATTATCTCCAGTGTCCCATCTGCTACTTTTATTTAAATAAAACGGAAGGCTGTATGGGTCTAGAAACTTTTCTAGAACACTGTCACAACTGCCCAAGAACTGGTGTGGAAGGTGTGCACAAATGGATGTATAAGAAAATCAAGAAAGAGTTAAGAACACACAATCATTATCATTTCATGGTGAGGAACAATATTCCATTAGTAAATCCTACACCCACAAGTGCTGAATATGGTATTTTTAGGCCATCCTACTGAAAATTCCAGCCACTAATAATTCTTACACTATGATATTATTCATCCCCCCCCCCCCCTCTCACCTTTTTTTTATTAACAAAATTGTATTACCTATAGATAATAAACTGATAATACTAGTAATTATGAATTTTTACAGATTGACACTGTAACTTTGTCATCTCTGACACTGACACTGTCTCTGTCACTGACATTATCACTGTCGCTATCTGCTACACTGACACTGTCAGTGTCACAATCATTATCACATTGACATGTGACACATCTTTCTCATTGCATTCAATTGTCTTTTAATGTATCATTAATAAATAGATTTTTCATACCACTCCTCAATTTACATATTGCATATGATATGCCATGCATACCTAGGAAGACTTCTAGAAAACTAAATATATATTATTTATAAGTTTTTAAAACATCATAAATTACCTCCTAGAAGCAACTCATAGAGAAGGACGAAAACCTCGAAGACGGCGTTTGAAGAACTCATGTTCTTCAATCGCAAACACCGATCTACCAGAGTCACGTGCTGCTTCGACCATCGAACCACTACCTGCTGTGCAATCGATGACAACACCTCTAGTTGGGCAATAAAGCTCAAGTAGGACATGCATCGCCGATGGAGATCGGAACCGATACCCAGACAATGTGTTGCGGATGTCGTCGTCTATGAGATTTGGTATGATGTCAGTAAAGCTGTCATACCCTGGCAAAACCCTTGCAGCACGCTCGCTATCACGAAAACCGTCATTTTCTTTTCTGCAAAACACATGGTAGGTCCACATCATAACCTGAATAATAAAACTTTAAGAGACAACCAAAACAGAAAATGATTTCTTACCTTCTCTGGCATGCCTAGGACACCTTTGGTCTCGACCCCAACACTATCCATGATGCATCCGGAAGAGAACCTCTTGAAGTTGACTCGACTTGCATACCTCATAAGGCAGGACATCCAATGGGGGTCATTCGGGAGAATGAAGGCAACTTGACCGGTTGTGTGAAGGAGAATTGCTGCCAAAAGGAATGCATCCTTCAAGTGGTCTTTAGTCAGGTTGTTCCAGCTTGGGACATCACCATTAGCGTCTGGAAGACCATCTGGCATGTCAAAGAGCATGAAGTTTGTGCTCTTGAGCGGTCGCCTATGGATCTTCTGACAAAAGCGCTCCCACTTTTGCCGGATAGCCATATTCTCAGCATCCTCCTCAAAAGATGCCATCAATGAACTATAGGAGCCAATAAAGATCCCAACTTCACCACGGAATGCCACTGGAGATACAGGGCGAATCTAGGGGGAGAAGACAAAGATAAGATGTGAATTTAAGAAAAATTTACATACCGTCATGTGGCGTGTGGTAGATGTAAGTTCCTCCAAGTCCTCTTCTCGAGCATCAAGACGAGCTGGAATGAAGTTACTCCCGACAGTTTTTGCTGCAACCATTTTGAGGAACTAAGAAAAGGAGAGAATAAAAAGAAATATACCTCGAGAAGTTCTTCGGTTACGGGGACGTTTTGGACGATCATCATCACTGTTGACTAATTCCTCCAGATGTGGATTTGCTCGCTTTCGTCGAGGTAGAACTTCTTGGACGTTCTGGTTCTCTTGCTCGACTTCGTCTCGAAGAATCTCATTCTCACCGCCATCTTCACTCTGCTCGCCATTGGCACCAACAGGGTCGACATTCTCATGGCCATCATCTTCGTCATCATTGTTGCCTCTTGCAGCCTCATGGTGGGTTGGTTCATAATCTGGCATCTCCAATTCCCAAGGACAAGCGCGCTTTATTGCTGCTGGAAACTTCATTGTTGTCGGGTACATGCCTCCATCTCTCACACCATGCCTCAGGAGGCGTGTGCATACCGGTGTTTCGAGAGGAACGCTTCTATATTGGAGATACCTATAATAGAATATAAACAATTGAGTATAGTTGAGAAATTGTATGTTACCTGAAAGCCGCTCGACGCATGAAGTAAGGTTGGCCAAGTTGTTTCTCAAATGGAGTCGTGCTTGTGGCCTTCTTTGGCAGCCAGTCCTCTCCAAGTTTTGTAAGCTCAATGGTGACGAAGTCCTTAAATGGAAGTTGCTCAGGATCATCCCCTATGAAAGGTGCTAGAAACATCTCCCCTTCATATACAGTTTGTGAAATGTAGACGGTCCTCCTCATCACAGTCTCCATCATACTGTCCAAACCTTTTTCTCCTTCCCTGAGTCTGCTATTGAGGTCGTTTAGAATGTGTATCTGTTCCTCATATGTAAGCTTTGACTTTGAGATGTTGTAAATAATCTCATCTGGAGTCTTGCCCACTAAAAAATAACTTTTGTGAGAACCTTCATGTAAATATAAACAATACTTACTTTCATGACAAGAAATCTCTGTTATAATATCGAACCACTCCTTTGGGCGTCGAGGGTCAGCCACACTAAGTAATTTCTTTACCTTTGTCTTCTTTGTGGTGTTGATTTTCTTGTCAATTGCAGCTAAATGCTCTGAGAGTTCTTGATCATTTTCAGCTCGATGCGACTGTGCATATGCATCTTGCTTAACCTTCACCAATGGCTGAAGACAACACAAACATTCTATGATAAGAAGTATACTTAAAAGAACATACCTTACTCCACACAGCTGTCATAAAAGCCACTGGATTCTTGTACCATCTATTGGCATCCTGACGACCTCGTTGATGTCGAATAAGTGATGCTAAATCATCACCATAGTGGCTGCGGACTGCATCCTCGTCGAGATTGGCAAGAAACCGGATCTGCTCCATATCATGTACTAGGCTTTGTTTCTGCACTGCAAACTGTCCCAGTCTGCAAAACATAAATTGTTAAAAGTGATTGAAGAAGGAGAGGTACTTACGCATTAATTTTGTGGCAAGCTATCACAAGCCTTGCCAAATCTAGAGATCCTCTCGCGTGTACATGTCCAACCGGAACATTGATGTGATAGACAGGATCATCTCGGAAGCATTCTCGGATGCACTTCATCCACGCGCACCAGCGATGATTCCCGTCGATAATGTAGAACATTTTCCCCACAAATTGTTGAGTCTCAGGATGGCTCATAAGGTTGTTGTCAAATTCGCGGGACTTCATTTTCCAAATGTCATCCCAATCCCTCTCGATTTCCGGTGACACCGAGAGGGTATTTGTCGTTCCTGGCTTGAAAACCGAAACAAGGAACATACCTATGTTTGTCCCAAGGCCATTCTGTTTGTACAGACTATAGATGTCCATGTTGACGAAGTGCGGTGAAGCAGACCGAACGATGCTTGTCTGAGTGAATCGACATAGTGGGATTTCTCGGATCATGTGCCCCGGGCCTTCCCACTTGAGAGACTCCAAAGTCGTGTGAATGGCCTTCTCTTTAGTTCTCAAAACTGTCTCTTGGAAGCGCTTGTCGACAATGTGTTCAGGTAGCTCCACTTCTCTTTCAGCTTCAGCTACACCTCCAGTAGCACCATTATCAGATCTATCCCCTGACTCGGGCCCAACACCGCCATCAGGCGCACTTGGGCACTGCTCCGTTTCTGCCATATTTTGTGAATATGTTAAGAGTAGTGGCATTTGTGGTTGTGGCAGTAATGGTAGTGATGACAATGGTTGCGCTGGTGGTGGTGATGACAATGGTTGCGCTGGTGGTGGTGATGATGGTGGCGGTGGTGGTGGTAATGGTGGTGATGACGGTGGTGGTGGTAATGGTGGTGATGAAGGTAAAGGTGGCGGTGCCGGTAATGGTGGTGGCGGTGGTGGCGGTGGTAATGGTGGTGGTGGCATCGATGGCGGTGGTGGGGGTGCATGTGGACTGGAGCTATGTGGTTGGGAAGACGGTAGAGTTGTCGCTGTGGAAATCTCTATCTGAAGGTCAACTTGATTGTCATCCTGGATCTCATCTTCCTCATGTCTTCTCCTTAATCCAACATCCTTCTCCTTTTGTAGTTGCTTCCGTTTCTGAAAATAAAAAAAACTCATTAGAAATTATAAATGCATAAAAAGAGGGGAACAGGGCGTGGGCTCGGTGCACGCCTCCCCCAAGCACCTTGGTCGGCCCGCGCCAAGACTGCCCGCGAGCCG